>NW_015176506.1:42475-42632 GCF_001447785.1 Gekko japonicus | reverse complement strand
CCTGATGACACCTGGGTTTGGGCCACTGTGTGTCACAGAGGGTTGGACTAGATAGGCCACTGACCTGATCCAAAATGGCTTCTCTTATGTTCTTAAGACATATCTGTAAGGTAATACCTGTCATATTTTTTTAGCCTACAGCTGTGGAGATCTCAGC
>NW_015176506.1:36075-42099 GCF_001447785.1 Gekko japonicus | reverse complement strand
CGGCGAAGGAGGTTGTACGTGCTCACCCTCCTTCCTGAGTTTGTAGAACAAGCCAGCCTGCAACGGGAATAATAACAACAACAACAACAACAAAAACCCTGGGCTTACCGTCGCACGGAGATGTTGTGGAGGTGTGTGGAGAGGAGTGGGGTGTCTGTGTGTCCCCCGGTGGGCGTTGTTGGAAGGGACTGGGTCCGGAGAATAGACGCTGGCCTAGTGAGAGGACGCTTGTTGCGGACCTCGGACTGCCGTGAGCTGTGGGCCGGCACTAGGAGGCCGACGGGAGGGACATCAAGCTGGAAGCAAGCGCCTCGGCTCCTGCGGGGTGGTCTCTGGTGGGGCGACGCGGTTCGGCGAGCGACGGCGGATGAGTCGGAGGGGTTTTCCCCCTCCCCCCCTCGGAGTTCCCACTGGAGCTCCTCTCAATTAGCTGAGCAGCGAAAAAAGAGGACCGGCTGTGGGGGCCGATTGCGAACTTTGTCTTCTGGAGTTCCCCCTGGCGGGCTGAGCGGCGAGAGAGGAGGACCACGAATGTGAGTGCGGGGTGCCGGGAACAGCCGGAGCCTGTCGGCGGAACGGTCGAGTTTTGCCACTTCATTGGAGCTCTACCGCTTCGTTGGAGGCGCCGGCAGGACGAGCTTTGCTGCTTCGCTGGAGGTGCCGGCAGCTGTTACTGGGGAGCAGAACAGGACCCAGAGGAGATCAGGGCGTGCAACTGGATGTGAGCTGGAGGAGTGGAGGCTGCCGGAGAGGGCCATCCCTGCAACACAGCCATCGGACAGGGGCGGCTGGACAAGGGGGGTGCGACTGGAAGACTTTGCCAACTGCCTTACCAGCCGGAGATGGTAGAAGGCCGATCTGGCAGTGGCTGCCCCCTGGGCCTCCATCATTAAGGTGGGGTCCAAAAGCACTCCCAAGCTCCTAACCTCCAAAGCTGGCATCAAAGGTGCCCCATCGAAGGTTGGGAACGAGAGCCCCAACCCCAGTCCGGTCCGACTCAAGCACAGGACCTCCGTCTTCGCTGGGTTTAATTTTGGCCTGCTCAGTCTGAGCCACCCAGCCACAGCTTGTAATGCCCGGTGCAGATCTTCTGGGTCGGAGTCTGACTGGCTGCCCAACATCAAATAGAGCTGGGTGTCATCTGCATATTGATGACACCCCAGCCCATACCTCCGGGCAATCTGGGTGAGGGGGTGTTAAACAGCATCGGGGAGAGCACCGCCCCCTGAGGCACCCCGCATTCAAGCGGGTGCCTCTGGGACTGCTGTTCCCCTAGCACAACCCTCTGTCCCCGACCTTGGAGAAACGAGCAAGCCATTGGAAGGCGAACCCCTGAATCCCCGCATCAGCAAGGCGGTGGGACAGCAGCTGGTGGTCGACTGTATCAAATGCGGCTGACAGGTCTAACAACAACAGCGCCGCCACACCGCCTTGATCCAGATGCCTACGGAGGTCATCAGTAAGGGCAACCAGCACTGTCTCCGTCCCATGTCCCGGGTGAAAACCAGACTGGAATGGGTCAAGGACAGAAGCGTCATCCAGAAAGCTCTGTAACTGAGTTGCCACCGCCCTCTCAATCAATTTGCCCAAATAGGGCAAATTGGACACCGGCTGATAGTTAGCCAATTCAGCTGGGTCCAGAGCTGTTTTTTTCAGGAGAGGGTGGACCATCGCGTCCTTGAGTGCCTTGGGGAACTGCCCTTCCATGAGGGACTTGTTAACAATCTCCCTCAAGGCACCTCAAAATCCCTCATGGCCCACTTTAATGATCTAGAAGGGGCACGGATCAAGGCCGCATGTGGTTGGACACACAGATACGAGCAATCTGTCGACTTCCTCCAGGCTGAGCTGGTTGAAACACTCTAATCCCGGACTCGAAGACGCGCAAGGGGCCTCGAATTCACTAACTGTTTCAACTGTGGCGGGGAGGTCACAGCGAAGCGTCAAGACTTTATCCGCAGAATAGCTTGCGAAAGCCTCACAGCCAATGTCCAATTCCCTATTATTTTGTCTGCCCTGTGGCAGAGCCATCAAAGACCGAATTGTTCTAAATAATTGGGCTGGGCGTGAGCTTGCGTATGCAACCCTGGCTGCATAGAAATCTCTCTTCGCAGCCTTGACTGCCATCTCATAGGATCTCATAAACATCCTATAGGATGCTCTTGTAGCCTCGTCGCGGGCTCGGCACCACCATCTCTCTAACCGTCTTAGCTCTCACTTCATCAGCCGCAGCCCCTGGGTATACCAGGGGGCCAGCCTAGAGCGAGGGTGCAGAGGGTGCCAGAGAGCGATCACGTCAATGGCAATGGAAAGTCGACTATGCTAGTCATCCTCGAGCTCATCCAATAAACCGCCAGGGGCATCGGATCCTGCAGAGCCAGTTGAAGCCGCATTGGGTCCATTTGGCTCTGCGAGCGAGCCAAAAACCACTTGCCGCCTATACAGGGTCGAGGCGGGATATTCTTATGGGCCTTTAGGGCATAGTGGTCCGACCATGGCACTGCTTTCGCAGTGATCCGGTCCACTGTAATCCCCATCACAAAGATTAAATCGAGCATGTGGCCAGCCTGATGCATAGGGGGCGATATACATTGGGAGAGTCCCAGCAATGCCATGGACGTCACTAGGTCCGTAGCCCGGCTAGAGGCCGCGTCATCGGCATGGACGTTGAAGTCACCCAAGGCTAATAGCCTAGGGTGCTCCAACGCCCGGCCTGATACGGCCTCCAGCAAGGACAGCAGACTACTGGCCGGCACATTAGGCGGATGGTACACCAGCCAGATTGCCAAACTCTCCTCAGCCTCCAGCACCAGACCAACACATTCTAGGCCCACAATCTCCAACGTGGGGAGTGCCCTGAAGGAGTAAGCCTCTCGCACAAATATCGCCACCCCCCCAGTCCGTTATTGGTGTAGGACTGAAAACCCCGGTGGGGCGAGCTGGGTGAGAGCTACCATCTCCCCTTCCCACACCCAGGTCTTGGTCACACACGCCAGGTCAGCCTGATGTTCTATGACATGATGTTCTATGTCTTGTTGTTAATAGACCTGGCGCTGCACAACACCAGTGACGGAGGGGAGTTACTAATCCTAGCCCCACTGCCGACATCCTTTCGGATGGGTCGCAGGCTAGAAGCACACCGCACCCTTTTGTTTCTCAGAGCCCTTCCTTTGTCACTCCACCTGGACCCACCGCTATTCTTTTGCCTCCCAAAGAGCACCGGGATCTGTTGTCCTGGCATTGTTGCATCGGCCAGTCCATGCTGTAGCTCCAGACCACCGTCAACAAGCTGGAACATTGTCCTCCTGATGCTGTTACTACAGCCCAAACTCCCCCGCACTGTTACACAACTACAACCCCACAATCTGCTATACAAAATATCTAATTTACAGTTTACTTAACTGTGCCAGCAAACCTACATCACCATTCATTAAGTACTTACAACAATCTACCTGGCACTCATACTTCAATCCTCCAACATTCATCACTTAAAAGCAGAATATTCCTCACTCCTTCCATTCACCTACTCATGCATCCACAACAGTCATCCCCAACAGCTGACATCTACTGCAGTCTGGTTCAATCCTGGTAGCAAAGTCCACAACTATCAGGGGGGTCGAATAGAATTGCCTCTTGACCAGGGGTCTGACCAAGTATAAGGTAAATTCACATGTGTATATATTTTGTATAGTTGTAATATTTTCATTAACATGTTTTTGTATTATCTGTGTTAAAATTAATATATATATTTAAAAGTAGTCTTAGGTAAACCATTATCCCAGAGCCTCAACCCCTCTACCAGCAAAGTGGGACAAATAATACTTGCTTACTTACAGAACTGTTGAAATAATGGATAATATATATGATGTACTTTTGTGTATTGAACCATTGTTGACTTCTTGTAGTAGTGTCAAGTAGCTTCAGATATCTCAGTTTACATATTTCCATGCCCCCCCCCAAAAAAAACTGCACAAGTGGAGGTTGAGCTGTTTCATACTTCAAATAAAATAAGAATAATGCACACACACACACACACACACACCAAGTTGGGTTGCTATATCTTCATGTTAAAGAAAAAACTAGCAAGCCAAACAGGCAAATACAACAAAGTCCTCACTGCACTCAGCACAGATGGTGTTTTGGTATGCTCACAAAGAAAGGGGGAGGGGAACCTTCTGATTCCACTACCATTTGAAAAACAAATGATAAAATGAAACTATCTTGAGTTTATTTCTAGAGGAGCCTGGTACAAATGTGTAGAATCAATATGCTGGAGAGATGAAACCGACCTTTGCCAGTTAGTGATGCTGCCTGCCTGATGATGTAGGACAGAATGTTTCATGGCATGGTTGTGTTGTTGTTTTGAAAGCTGAAAACACAGCTTGGTCTCCATGTTCCATTCCAGCCTGGCTAGCTGTACTGAGCAGTTCACACCCACATCCAACTGGCAGTGCTAAACTGGCCAAAGAGCTCATGAGAGAATTGGCTGTGAAATAAACATAAGCATTTCTGTGCTATTTTTATACTTAATTCTCGAGTGCTTGCTTTTATGAACATTCTAGCTGTTTCTGTAGGAAGGTGAATCCCTTTTGAATAACACAGGAAATTGTTCAGCTGTCAGGCTGAGGTACCAGTTTTCCATAAAGTTGTCCTCAAACACAGCTAGAAGATTGTTCTAAGATGCCCACCAGCAGTCCAGGACCATTGTCATAATGTTTTCTGAAGCTGTGTCCCTGGGGGGGGGGGGAGGAACCCCCGCTCGACGGGTCCCTTCACGCCCGAGAGAGAACTCCCAGAGATGGCCCTGGATTCCCCCGCTATTAAACTGGTAAGACTTGGCACCCCTAGTGTCCATCATCACGAATGTTGGTATTTTGTTCATCATAAAGACAATGGTTGTTGGGCTTGCTTGCACACACACATGAGAATAGTTGTGTTACTCCAGCCAGTGAGACAAAGAAAAACAAACTAAAATACAGCTACGCAAGTAGTGCTAATGTACAAAATATCATATATAATTTAATTATACCATCAAAAGGGCTAAAATATTGTTTAAAAACCAGAATCCTATGGTTCTGTATATGAGTACCTAATCCTAATATAAAGAAAAGTGCCCATTCATATAAATATAGGTTAAAAGGCACAAATTATATATACCAATACCAAATGTGTTTCAGCTAAAAGCCTTCCTCAGTGACAAAATTCAAACTGAGCACTCCATAAATGTAACCAAAATATACATAAAACTCATCATATACAGAATGGACCTTACACTGAGATATTCATAAATACTGTCAAGACAATTCTTTAGTCATTAACTATTCAAAATCCAAAGTATTAGTTTTCTCCAAATGCTGGAATCCAAAAAAGTGGATTATAGGTAACACAGAAATTACCCAAGTAAGAAACTTTAAATGTCTAGGCATCACCTTTCAGCATAATTTAAATTGGTTAACCCATAGATCCTGAATCACTACTGCAGCTAAGTGGGCTATTACCCAGCTCAAACAGTTCTTCACTAATGGTAACCAGTATGTTCCGGCTGCAATTAAGATTTTTGAAGCCAAAATTCTACCTCCGATGCTTTGTGGCATCCTGGTCTGGATGTAGTATGAATGGGAATATAAAGAGGGAATATAAAGATTTTCATATATAGGTTTTTCCTTCTTGATTGTTCATATTCATATTTCTCTGGTTTTTATAAGATTTATTCTTAAGTAATATTTTATTAGGATGTTAGAAAGGCCTGTTATATAGAAGGCTTTCCTCTTGTAGGTCTGATATTGTTAGCAGACAACATAATAGGTACAAAGTTCATGATTCTGTAGTTCTTAGGGCAAACCTTTCAATGTCTGGGTCAGATAAGATTTTAGTCTCGTATCAGTAATGAATACTTTTGTTTGGGGAAGAACAAGCTTTAGCCGATATGCCTTAGGTCATGTCAAGTAAATATGTGACGCTATTGCATAGAAACACCTTACTTACATTTGACCAATAAGGAGATTTTCATGTAAATGTTGTTTA
>NW_015176506.1:26998-35054 GCF_001447785.1 Gekko japonicus | reverse complement strand
AAGTTGGAATTGTGACAGCGAAAAGTGCCTGATAAGCGCTTATAAGTCAACAATTGCGAGGAGGACCCATAGAGAGTTTGGGAGCGGATATAAAAGCGAAAATGAAATTAATACCATTCTCAAAATTGGGGACCTCCGGTAATGGCATGAAAAGAAGAGGATTTATAGTGCATGAACTGAGAGTATTAACAACAACCCGAAGGAGGATCTAACAAGCCGGAAGGAGAAGACAACAGAGACAACAGAGGAAGCTCCTCCACTTCAGCGATAGTAAAAGTACCCAGCACGCAAAGAAGCGGTTCTGAATGTGCACAGAAGAGATCCTTTTTATTAACAGAATCTCAAAGGAACATTACTAACATACTAACAGAGAATACATGTAACAGGACTAAGAAAAGAAGTTTGGCAACACACAGAAGAAGCCCAAGAAGATTAATTGGACATTACTAACAGTTTAATTTACCAGTTTATATATCACTCAGCTTTCTCTTTCTCCCACTGTCTACCCTTCCCTTTTTTTCTTTTACGCGAAATACCTCCCCTTTTTAGGGGAGCTAATAAAACCTTTATAAAAATAAAAAAACCATAAAACAAAGGCTTTTTGACCTTGAATTTCATAAGCTAAATCCTCTGCAGCCTTATTTTTCTTCTCAGGCCAAACTAAACCTCTCCATCCAGGAATGGAAAACGGCCAGTTACTTTTACAACTTTGATCACCCTTCTCATCGTAGGGCTTTTACATTGGCCCGACTAAATATTTTCCCCTCAAAAATATTAACTGGTTGGTATAACAAAGTCCCTTTCCATGAAACGCAATATATCTGTCCTCTAAAATCAATAGATTCAATCCATCACATTATCTTGGATTGTCAATTCCACACAGGTTCACATAAGAAACTCCTTTCCTCTCCACTATACCCTAAACATTGTGTTAAGAATGACAGAATAATCCAATGTCTATTAAATGACACAAACCCAGACATCACAGCTCTGGTTGCTAGGTTCTTGGCTGAAGCGATTAACTTTCTGTATGATCTGCCTTATTTTGCTGTCTCTGTAACACCTCCTTGCTCACATTTTATCTCACCATGTATTTTATTGATATGCCATTAAAGGTAGTTGATTTGGTTTGATTTATTCACCTGTGAAGTAAGTGGTGACAAATATTGTTGAGATGCTACATGAGCAACTCATCAAGATATACAATATTTCATATGCCCATAGATCTACATAGGCCCAATCTGCAATGCTCAAAGCTCCAATGGAGTGCTCAGGTACAAATAGAAAAGTAAAGTTCCATGTAATTTAAGTAGGTGCTCCATATCATATACTACAGCAGGCAATCTAAAATCTTCAAGGTCATTAGCCATTTTGACCTGTGGGGTTACTCTTCCAAAGAGTGATAATTGAGTTCACACGTGTACATCCATCACTAATTGTAACATCAATTGATGACTTGCATGTGAGAAACTGACTTCACAGGCCAGACACCACAGCTTCTGTTTTGTTTGTGTTTTTTGCTGCATGTCATCTCTAACTAGTGATTTCCAACAGTGATGGGAAGCAAAATATTGCAATGTAAGCCCAGTCTGCCCAATCTCACAGGCCCTGATAGAATAGAAATCAATCCTCTAAAATGTTCTAGTTCAACATAAAGTGTGTTGGAAACTGCGAAAAGCTTTTGTAAGCTCCTTTGGTAATGTTGAAGACCCTTCTCAGAGTGGAATTCTACCCATACAGGTGCATTTCTAGCAATGTTCCAGGATTTTTAAAATTGGCATTCTTAGCTACTGCTCCATATACAGCTGTCAGCTCACAATCCCCACTGGGATTCAAGGTGAGGAGGGTGAGGCCAGAGCTGAAAACAGATTTTTATCTTATTCACAACAGATTTGCTTTTGAGACAACAAAAAAGTGTTCTAAAATTAAACAGTACTGACACCGGGCTCCCTCCACTACACAAGTGACGGGTTCTGTCAGATTTGTTTAGGTTTCCCCTACTAACCCTTGGCATCCTGCTAACTTCTATCTTATTTTGCAGATATTTCAAGCATGGTTTTCTTAATTGAATGGCCTATTCTGCCTTTTGTTTCTTATTTCTTAGTACTTAGAAAAATAGCCACCTGCTTTAAAATGCACCCTGCATTACACTTTAAAAGCTGCTTCTACTGCAAAACATTAAAATGTTCCTCGGTGAAACTCGATCTGTGTTTGCCATCAACAAAATGTGAGTCAGGCAACAAAGTCCTAAGCAGGGTTATACAACTTCTAATCCCACTGGCTTCAGTGGATTTAGAAGGGTATAACTCAGTTTAAGACAGGAATGGAAAAAGTTTTCAAGAGAGAAAGACATAAATGTTCTCAGATAGTGTCCATGTGCAAAAATGTGCCTCTATTGTTTTCAGTTAGTATTGACTAAGGACCCAGCTCAGCATGCACGGAACATGCTTCTTCTGACACTGATGTCAGACTGGCCTTTGTACTTACTAGGCAACTTCTCATTGAGCCATTGCCCTGGAGGACTACTGGTGCCCAGCAGCAAGTGGAGCTGTTGTGTCCGCGGACCGCCACCAGGGCTCTGCGTCCTCAGTCCCCAGCTTGGTTCCCAACACAACAGGGGCCAAGGATCCTAGGCCACCTTTAGTCCTCCAATAGGACCTTTGGTGGGAGATTCAAACCCTCCAATAGGACTGTGGGTGTGTCTGGGGTGGGTGTATATAGTTGGCCCTTGCTGGGCCATTTGTGTCTTTTGTGTGTGTACTACAATAAACGTGACTTGTTCAGCATGTCGTAGTTTGCCTCTCTATGCATAGAACTCGGTACTTTTCAGGAGCCAAGTAACCTCTGTGGTGCTGGCAGCTCTGCAGGATCCACTTGGCTCAGACCCAGAATGCACTGCTGATGACATTGTCACTGTGAGTCTGAGCTGAGTAGAACAGCCAGCACCTCAGGGATCATTTGGCTCATCTTGTACCAGGGATGCTTAAATATCCCAGCCTGCCCCTGCCTGTTCTCGTGTTCCGCTAACAATCCAGCACCACTCCAGAGGTACTTGGGTAACCTCACCTTTCACAAGTAACAGAGAACTACTAAAATAAACAACAGTGTTATGAATAGTGACTTCCCTCTCCTGTGCAATCTGTTATGTCTGTGCTCCATGTCAGAACTATTAATACAAGCTGCCTTTTGTGTTGGGGGTTCATTTTTCACCTTCCTTTTTGAGCTTGTGCTGCAGTGTCATTTCTTACCAAATGGATGTGATTATGACAGGGCATTTTCTTTCTCTCTGCTGTGGAACGGTGACAGACAGGGGTTCTGAACCTGTACTCCAACTACATACATGAGTAAAATTATGACATTTCATTAATTCATTTTTCTCTGCTCTCTCCTGTTATTGAAAAAAGTGTGGAGAAAAGGTAGGGGAGCAGAGACTGTTGGGTTTTAAAAAGAAAAAAAAACAAGATGAAGGTGAGGAAGAAGGATGTGTAAGAAAACAAAATTACACATTGCAAAATTGAAAGCAGAAGGTACATACTGAAATTTAATTAGAGATTAGAATAGCTGTTTAACGTCTGTGAAGCAATGATGCACTGATGTTCTGAGATGGGATTGGAGCCGAGACATGGATTTTAACACTGAAACAACAAAACTTGCAGTTCCAGATCTTGGTGAGATACTTCTTTGCAGAGGTCTTGTTGTAGAAAAAGAGCTGCCGGAGCTCATTAGCATAACTCATTAGCATAACTTATTTGCATATGCCACGCCCCCTGACATCACCGGAAGTGACAGAAGGCCACACCCCCTGACATCACCGGAAGTGTGTCAGAAGGCCCGGCTACTTACCCTCCTGCTTCATCCTCATTCCCAAACGGAATGAGGATCGAAGCAGAGGGCGGGGTAAAGAAGGGGGCGGGGCTTCACCACGTGACCGCCCCGCCCCCTAGAGGTTCTCTTCCGGAGCTCCGTACCTGAGAGCTCCCCCCCGACTAGAGCCCTGCTTCTTTGCCCCCTCAGATGGAAGAAAGAGTCAGACAACCAAGGTTGGATGAAACTAAGGCCACTTTATTTAACATATTGAAAGTAACAGCAAGGGCAAACATAAATAGCGGCACGGTCAAGGCCTGGTGCCGCTTTGACCCCATCCTTAACCGTATAACAGGCAAGACACCAAGGCCCCAGGTTGGAGCCAACTGTAAGTCGCTTGCAAACCCAGCCAAGCCAATGATTGGGATGCGCCTTCAGGAGCCCTCAAACACCACCGCACGGCCACCGCCAAGTCTCTTGCATGCCCATCCCCATAGGCAGTCTGCAAGCCTCATCCCTGGCTGCATGGCCGCAGGGTTGATCCCGCAGACCCCTCTACCCCCCCTCACGGGGTTATTGATTGGTGGTTACGTAGCCGCTGAACTTTATCTAAACCTAATTCTGCCCTGATAAAGTGACGAACTAACTCATGGCACCATCCCAAGCCAATTCCTCAATCCACTGGCCACAGTGCAGGGTAGGCAAAAAAGACCCATTCTCAACAGCCAATCAGAGAAGTGGCCAAAGAATTCCTACCCGGCCCCCCAAAATGGGGCAACCAGCCTGTGCTTACACTACATACAGGGCCGGTGGGTGGGCCGAGCACGAGGCAAGAACAGCAGGGGGTAGAGCAGAGCCAGCCTTTAAAAAGCGCCGGCTCCGCTCCCCCTTTTGGAGTTAAGGCTGCACCACAGCCCCTCCTCCTTCCTCCTCACGAGGAGGCAAAAGCGGCCCTCAGGAGGCATGCTGTTGGCTGCCTCCTTTGGGGCCGAATAAGGGCTGGGCAACAAACCCAGTGAATGTAACCTTTCTTGGAGGGAGGGGGCTAGGCTCAATTAGTCATTGGCTCATTAGAGAAGCATACAAGTACTGTTTAAATCAGGAATTGACTTGTGACTGACACAATGTAGCTTACTTCAGCATGGGACTCAGGCAGAACCTCTTGTGGTTTGCAACAGGTCAGGTTTCTGTGGGAGGGAATAACAGACCATCTCCTTGTGCTTTTCAATAGCCATTCCTCATAATTTTGTAGACAAGGGTTTTTTTTGGGGGGGGGGACATTTCTTTCTAGTTGAGCTCATGCTATTTCCTGGTGGTGGAGTTTAAGTGAAACAAATGGCAAAGCTAAAAGCTTGTCAAAGAAACTAAATAATGAGAGTGTGAGAGAAAAATTTTTGGAAGAAAAATAAGGTCAAGAGAGATAAATGTAGGCTTTATATTCATCTGACTAGAAAGAAGTAGATAGGTCAATATCTTTTGTTGCATTAACCTTACACTTGCCACAAACATGGGGCAGGATCTTGGTGGAGAAAGCTTTCCCTCGTATCTTGTAGTTTAAATACCATTTCAGGAGAAGAGTTACAAATAAACTTAAGGCCCCACCTCTTCCTAACAAAGGATATCATACTGTAATTCCAGAATATAATAGAAGCACAGGAATTCTGCTAATACAGTAGTTAGAGAGAGGAGTGCTTCTTATGCCTGTCTTTAAAAGAACGAGTAAGATGGCCATTTCTATAGCTGAATGGTTCAGTGCTCATACCTCTAGATAAAATGTAAAGTGTTCAAAATAGCACAAAATAGCCTGGACAAGAACAGGTGATTTGTATCATTTGTTCCTATTAAGGACACAGGAGGCATGGCCCAGTGTTCACATTTACAAGGCATACAATAACTAGTAAACCCCCCCCCCCACTCAAATTTTTGCATGATTAAAATGCTATAGTTTGAGTGTTAAGAAATATATCACAATCAAAGCATTTTTTAAAAATGTACATTATTTAAAGTCTACCTTTCTCACTAAGACTCAAGGTATATTACACAATGTACATCCATGCCAAAAAAAAAAAAGATAATATATCTAATAAGCAATGTAACAGGACTAGGAATTTTGGAAATTTTGAAATGGCTACATCATTTTTTGTAGGGCTGTTTTTTTTAAGTAGTGGACTTTCAGACTCTGGCATCAGGCAAGAGTTCAGGGCCATCTCCTTCTCCAGGACTCCTTTAGTTGGCCTTGCCCTGGGGGAAGAACCTTAGAAAAGAGTGAGGGGGTATAGCACCCTCTCCCCACTCCTACCAGTAGCCTAGTTGCTATAGGGCCCTTCCTCCCTGGTTCTCCCTTTAAAGGACTGCCTGGGGGTGGGACAGTTCTGGCCTTACCTACTCCCTCTGTCCTGGGGGAGAGGCCTGTGGGAGTGGGAAGGAGTGGGAGGGGCCATCCTAGGCCCAATGGCCAACTGCCTACCTGGGATCTCATTTCCACTGCCCCTCCCCCATGGGAAGTCTTATAGGATTTCTCCTCTGGCTCCTGATGGCCTAAGGCAGCCAGTTTCCTGCCCTATTCCCAAGAAGGCTTCCTGGTTCCCACAACAAATGAGGAAAGGGCCATCACTTGTGGTGGGTTCTGCTGCTCTTCTGCCACCCTTGTTGCCTCATGTCTCTGCTGCTGGCCCTTGGGGGTTGGCTGCTGGACAGCCTCTGGCCTACCCAGCAATTTTGGGCATTGTAGCAAGCTGGGAAGCTGCTCCTGCTCTCCACATCCGGCTTCTGAGGATGCTGACCCTTGATGCCAGGCTTCATTCTCTCCGTTACTCATTAGTGCTGAGTGCAAAGGAGGTAGAAACTCTGCTGAGGATTCCACTATTGTTACTTTTATCTTTGTGATATCGATAACATTCTCCTCTTTTGATGCATCTAAAACTTTTGTTTCCTTACTCTTTCTTTCATACTGACTAATGTAGCTCTCTTTTGCTTGGCCTTCATGCCTGTTCCTTCAAAAATCTTTCCCTCTGTCTTGCATTTTTCATCTTGCCTAATCTGTTCTGCTCATCACTGTGATTACATACGCCCTTTTTTCTGTTTGCTGCATTTGCTCTCTCACTTCCTTGTATTACATTCCCTATATTGCTAGAAATGTTTTCATTCTCTTGGTCTCATGACTATCTACTCACATACCTGCCCACTTATCTGTCTGATCTATGCCCTTCAGTTCTCCTTGCTCCTTCTGATCCATGGCCCTGCAGCTCTCTTCGCTCCTTTTGTGCCATTGTCCTTTGTAAACCCAAGATGACATCCTCCATTTTCTAATCCCACCTTTTCCTCATTCCACTGGAGTTCTTTGCCTCCTGACAGCTATCAGGCTCCTTCCATTGATGTTGCTAAATGCCTGATTTTTTAAAAGCCTCTTCACACTGGCATTTTCTAATTGGCCCATGCATGTATCTTATCCCTTCATTCCTATTCCCTTGTATGCTGGCTTAGATTATACAACTGAAAAGTGCCCTACGCATAATAAATAAATAAATAGTATTATTTAAAGCTTTCACGTATTAATGCAAAATTTATCATAGCTGGAAATATGGACAAATTTTCTCATTGTCTCAAAGAATCAATATGCTTAAATGTACCTACTCAAATTTAATCACATTTATTACATTTTATTTTATGACATTTTCCATGCCCCAGATTTTGCATGCCAAAGAAGTATTGCTTGCTTTTGGTCTATTTGACATAGTAATTTGGCTTCCAGTAACAACTGCAATCAGAAAAATATCCTAGTCCAGTAAAGGATGCGAATTACTGGAGCCAGCACTGGGAGTGGATGGAGCTGTTGACGTTTGTGTACAAAGTGGGAGTTCTTATTATGGTTCAAGTAAGAAACAATAATAAACACACAGTCCTATAAATCCTAAATGGTTTTGGGCCAGGGTTTCTGAAGGACCATCTCCTTTTGTTTCCAGCTCCACTAGTTAAGAGCTGCCTCTCAAGCCCTGCTCAACTTGAATGCCTCAGCTTCAGTAATGAAGCAGATGGCAACTGGAGACAGGGCATTTTCTGTGGCAGCACCTCACCTTCAGAACAGCTTCCATCTTGAGGCTCTCCTTTACTTTCTTCTAGACACCAGGCCTTTTTACTCAGCTTTTTAATTAGGGGGTTTAATGGCCCGCTTCTGGTCCTCTGTGGTCTGTTTTATGGATAGTTTTATACTGTTTATGCTCCTTGGTTTGTTTTAATGGCTTTTTTTTTTTTT
>NW_015176506.1:13965-26973 GCF_001447785.1 Gekko japonicus | reverse complement strand
TAAAGAGGAGGTGGGTGTCAGGGAATGATGACATGGCAATAGTGCGATGCCCTTTTTCTTCTGCCACGCTGAGGGATGGTGGGCAATGAAAAGGGAGGCTGTGAGGTCTCCTATTTTGTATTGTATAATTGCAAGCTGTCTCAAGCAGGAGTCTGATGAGGCAACATAGAAATGCCCTAATAAATAAAACCTCCAGGTATCATTTTGAGCCTCCAGGTTTCACCGACAGCAACATTTTCAACCCTCTCAAGGAAATGGAGGGGAAGGGCCTATACTGTAACTAAATTTAAAGCAAATAACATTTAAAGCCTCATGTATTGAGGTAATGGGGAAAAAGAGGCCTTCTCCAGCCTGCTTTCTTTATACTTGTGGGAAAGAGCCTATTTGGTGGATTTATAGCTTTAATAATGCTGCATTTCCCAATTGTTCTTTTCATTTTTTTACCTTTTGAAAAGCTCCCTTACAAATTAAAACATAAATCATTATTTTAATATACTATGTAATGTTATATTTGATCATTTGTTTTTTAGCTGCTCTGATAGCAGAAGATGCACACTTCGAACCTCTTTGATGCCTTCATCTTGCGAGTTGCACATTCTTGCGTGTTGCACATTCTTTTAGTTTTCTGAACAATTTCTGTGTTAGATTCATGAAAATGTAATTTTGATAAAATTCTTCTGGTGGAAGAGTAACTTTTCTCATTTCTTGCTCTGAAATGTGCAAAGACAGGGAAGTGGGGAAATCTATAGTGAGGGAGAACACCTATTATCCAATGGTTTTAACTTTTTTTACAATGTACTTGATAATTTTAGAACCCTTCCAGTCCGGCTTTCGCCCGGGACACGGGATGGAGACGGTGCTGGTCGCTCTTACTGATGACCTCCAAAGGCACCTGGATCGGGGCCGGTTCAGCGGCGCTGCTGTTGCTTGACCTGTCGGCTGCGTTCGACATGGTCAATCATCAGCTGCTGGCCCACCGCCTCGCCGACGCAGGGATACAGGGGCTTGCCTTACAGTGGCTTGTCTCTTTTCTCCAGGGCTGGGGGCGAAGGGTGGTGCAAGGGGAGCAGCAGTCTGGGAGACACCCACTGTGGGGTACCCCAGGGCGCTGTGCTCTCCCCGATGTTGCCCAGGTGGCTCGGAGGTATGGGCTGGGTTGTCACCAGTATGCGGATGACACCCAGCTCTATCTGATGTTGGGCGGCCAGTCAGACTCCAGACTGGAAGATCTGGACCGGGTGCTGCAAGCCGTGGCTGGTTGGCTTCGGCTGAGCCGGTTGAGGCTAAACCTGGTGAAGACGGAGGTCCTGTGCCTGAGTCGTGGTGGGAAGGGGTTGGGGGTCCCGCTCCCAACCTTTGATGGGGCACTGTTGGTGCCAGCACTGGAGGTTAGGAGTCTAGGAGTGCTCCTGGATTCCTCCTTGACAATGGAGACACAGGTAGCGGCCACTGCAAAATGGCCCTTTTATCATCTTTGGCTGGTTTGGCAGTTGGTTCCCTTCCTCGACTGCTGTGACCTGGCTACAGTGATCCATGTGACGGCCACCTCGAGATTGGACTACTGTAATGCTCTCTACATGGGGCTGCCCTTGTTCCAAATCCGGAAACTGCAGATGGTGCAGAATGCTGCGGCCAGGCTATTGATGGATCTCCTGCGCCGGGAGCACATCCAGCCTGTGCTTAGGCTACTGCACTGGCTGCCAATAGCATACCGAATTTGCTTCAAGGTGGTGGTACTCATCTTTAAAGCCCTACATGACCTGGGTCCGGCTTACCTGAGGGACCGCCTTTCCCCATTTATACCCCAGAGAGCAGTACGGTCCAGGGCACAACAGCATTTAACTGTTCCAGGCCCCAAGGACACGAGGCTCACCGTCACCAGGGCCAGGGCGTTTTCAGTGGTGGCTCCTTACTGGTGGAACGAGCTCCCAGAGGAGATCAGGGCCCTGCGGGACCTTGTACAGTTCCGCAGGGCCTGCAAGACGGAGCTCTTCTGCCAAGCTTTCAAATAGGAGCCACCACCACCACCATTACCATCAACTATTCCATTGAACTTCAGGAATATGGAACTGGTCACTATGGACTATACCATTAATATCTGGACCATAGGACTGGCTGTAAGATCAGAAGATTGCCGGAATGAAAATTTAAGCCATCTATCTTAATACTGCGAGCACCTTAATGTATTGTTGTAATGTTAAGAATATTTTATAGTGTTTTTATTTTTTATGGTTTTATGCTAATTCGGCACATTCTACTGTCTTTTGTAAGCTACCCAGAGCCTGTTTACAGGCTGGGTGGTGTATAAATATAAATAAATAAATAAATAGTTTGTATACTAAGGCATTTATGTAGTAAAGCTGTAGGAAAAGGCTGAAAAACTCTTCGTAGAACAGCAAAACCAGATTTCAGTGTTCCATCTTGCTTGGAAGTTTTGAAGTTGTTACTTTTAAAATGTTTAAAGGATCTTAGATTTTAAATTGAGCCAACTTCAGAGGACGGTGGAAGACAGGAGGGCCTGGCGGGAGCTGGTCCATGGGGTCACGAAGAGTCGGACTCGACTGTGCGACTGAACAACAACAACAAAGATTTTTAAAAAGTATCTTTAGCCATATGATTTTTCCTGCCTCTTCCACTTTCCCTGTATTGCAGTAAAAGAGGCTCATAGTGGGACAGGGCAGTCTCCTGCAGTATTTTCACATTCTGCATTTGAACCCCATTGTTGTTACCCTTGCTATGTCAGCATACTTGAGCTTGAACATTTACTGAGATCAGCGTCCTATCTGAATGTATTATCTTTCATGAATTGTTGTAAAGTATTTTATGAACAAGAGAATTTTTGCACTACTCTGAGGAAGATCCAATTTTGAAACATTGTTATATAATCTGGAGACGATGTTGATGATGTACCTTTGCACTAGGATTTTCTTACGATTTGTAGGAATTGATTTATTGTGTTGTACTTTCTTTGCAAGTCTTGTTAACTGCTTTCTTTGCAAGTCTTGTTAACTGCTTGATTTGTGGGTCAGACACTCATGACTGTTTTCTTTATACCAACTCTATTTCTGCCAGGAAATCTATTGCCTTCATATGATTAGTATTCACGGTTCTGATGAACTTGTACAGCCTATTGCTGCTTTAACAGACCAGTGATGGCCTTGTGTCATCCTTTCCTTCCTTCCTCCTCTCCAGCAATTAGGGATGCCATTCCACAGTTGGGGTGAGAGATCCCTCAGTTTTTGGGCCTCTTACCTACTGCCAGCACCAAATGTAATGATGTCACACAGAAGTGATGTCATCACATTGGCGACATTGTATGGCAATGCTCTGGTGTTTTGGGCAAAACTCTATGCCCAAAATACCAGAGCATCTCCACGTAATGTTGCCAACATGATGATATCACTTCCATGTGGTGTCATTACTTTGCACGTTCCCCCATTCCCAGAAAGTTCCTTCCCCACTGCCAGGTCAATCCGACCTGGTAACCCTACTAGGAATACAGCACCACTGTGCTTTGTTGGTAGCAGAACGTGATTGCTGGCAGTCAGGGTTAATGCCTGCTGTAATTCTGGTACTGGTGCAGCTCCACCATTTTATATGTTCAGCTAATGGAGTGGTCTTTATGTTGCATCTTATATGTTGTTGTATCAGTGTGGCAGTATTGCCCCCCATCCTCTTCCCTCCCTCAGAGGCAAGATTTTCCCTCCAGTTTCCTTTCCCTTTACTTACTGACCCACCCTAGTAATGTGTTTTCTTCTTTGCTGAAGAACTCTGGCTGTCCCACCCTGTCACAACACGATATTTTGGCTCTTTGCTGACCTCAGGAACCTGAAGGAAGGAACGGGATCCCCCTTTAACAACTTAAATGGCACTTGAGGTATTCTGAAATTCAAAAATAACATGTTTTATTTAACAAAGAGGGGAAAGGTCAGGTGAAATGAGGGGTTGAAAGTTCTGAGGTAACTCAATATATGTAATTAGTTCTTATATTTCAGGCTAATGAGAGTTTCTTAAGCTACTCAGGTCCCTGCCACACAGGGAATACGACGCTTGTACTGCAGCTAATGTGAGCCGCAGCAAAGTTGGGACGGCGCGGCGGGATCTCACAGATCCCCCGAGCCGCGTCGCAACGCTCCCCGGCACGATCAGATACCGGGGAGAACGCGACGGTGGGAAGGGGAGCCTGGCGAACTGCGCATGCTCACACATGCGCAGTTTGGCCAGGAGCCGGGGATGCGCCGGCGCAAGGATGCTCCAGCGATCCCACGGCCAGCGTTGCTGCCAACTTTCCTCCAGTTCTCCATCTGTGTTAAAATGCTCTCAGC
Organism: Gekko japonicus; assembly: GCF_001447785.1. NCBI lineage: Eukaryota > Metazoa > Chordata > Lepidosauria > Squamata > Gekkonidae > Gekko > Gekko japonicus. Next base: position 22,648 of record NW_015176506.1, on the reverse strand, counting down.
TAAGGCTGAAATCAGACTGTCAGTACTAAACTTAGTCAAGGCAGAAATCTGACTGACTCTCTCCTTAGCATGCAGCTCTCAAGTCTTTCTCTGCTTAGCTGAGGTTAACCAATCAGATTGCTTGGAGCAGCCTGTCACTCAAGGCTCTTTGTTTCTGTGAGGAATTAACCCATCACAGGCCTTCAGCTCTTTGTACACCACTTCTAATCTTTTAAAAAGGGCAGTCCGTCACTTTTAAACTGCTAAGAGGGTTGGTCCATTGCAGATTGTTTTTAGTCTTCTCAAATATATTTGATATGGATGAACTGACAAAGCTTGATTGGACTTACTGTAATGGTTCTTGGATTTCTTATCAATAATCCTTACTCTTGCTTATCAAAATAAGTTTTGCTCATTAAAGCCTAAAGCTTATCTCTCTAGCACAATTCTATAGCAACTTATTTCTGCTGTCAGCCTTTGACTTTTCCAAATATCAGGTGAGCTTAAATTTTATTTAATTAGTGAAAATTAAAACAATAATTGAAAGTTAGAAAGGGAAACTGAAAAGCAGTGAGAATGCACTAAATTCTAACATTTCCCTGTAACACATTTTATCCAGAATGTTTTGTTCAAATGAATCTTTTCTTCAGTAAACACCAAGAGTCAGAAGATGAACCTGAGCATTTTTAGTATAATATTATTAAAAGTTAACTTTTAGGAGAAAATCTTTGATAATTTGGATAGCTGAAAGTTGTCTTCCAGCACAAACTATGTGATACTTTTCTCTTAATTTGCTGAAAATACAACCGTGCTGTACAAATGTATATATCCTGAATTTAGTTTGTTCTGTTAAACTGACAGTCTAGTTTGTAGTTCTGCCTCAAAGACCAATACAGATGTTACAGGAGGCTAATAATAATCCCCCCCCTTGGGAGTCTAACAGCTAAGAAACAACAGGAATACAAGATTGATTTATGTGGGTAGCCATGTTGGTCTGAAGCAGCAAAACAAAGTTTGAGTCCAGTGGCACCTTTAACTCCAGTGAAGGTTTATTCAAGGTATAAGCTTTTGTGTGCATGCACACTTCTTCAGATACAATGAAATGGAAGTTACGAGTCCATACATATAGGTATAGGGTGAGCAGCAAATTAGCATATGACAAAATGAAGATGTTTAACAGATTTAAGAACCAAACAGGAATAACAAGCTTAGTTTATATGGTTACCATTTGTTTGGGTTTAATTCTGGAGAAAATATAGTGAAGGAAATAAATATGTCAAAAGTGGAGATTGATGTGCAGATGTATAATTAATTGTGGGATGCTGAGAATAATTAACTGAGACCCTACTATTACACTCCGTCCATCTCCTATCAAACATGGAGGCGTACTTACAGCATCTTCTTCTTTGAAGTGGGATGATTGGTTGTTTAGCGTTATCTCCCCAGTCCCGAGATGAAAGAAATCTACCATTCCAAATTATATCACATTCTACTATTCATTATATTACATTACATTACAATCTACTATTCTAATCTATTATTCCAAATAAGAAATAAAATAAAATAAAATAAAGAGGATGTATGGCCCTTCTGGGGGATTGCTGAGAATACAGATGTAAGGACTGAATGAGGTTAGCATATGTAGTAAGATAAGAAACCAATATCCCTGTTAAGTCCTGGGGATTCCATTGTTCTGAGTGTTGTAATAATTTGCAACTCAATAAATTAGGCATGAGTTTGTTAAACAAAGAATTGTAAAAATAATTTTCCCTCTTTTATGTTAGTTTTGTCTTTATGTATTTTTTGTCTTTAAAAATAAAAAAAGTTAACAAAAAATGGAAAATCTTTCTATGCCTCCTAATTCTATATTGGCTACTTTGGATGTATCTGCACTGTACACTAATATTCCCCATGAAGAGGGATGTATAGTATTAGAAAATGTTTTGGAATTATGGGATGTAAAGGAGCCTCCCACTCATTTCCTTTTAGAACTCATAGACCTAATATTGGAAAAGAACTACTTTAGAGTTTAAGATCAGTTCTACTTCCAAGTTATGGGAGTGGCCATGGGAAGCCCCATGGCTCCAAGCCTAGCCAATTTATTCACGACATCTTGGGAAGACTAATATATTTTGGGTCCTGCAATTAATCAATTTTTGACTGTACAATTCAGTACAAGAGATTCGTGGATGATAGTTTTTACAGATGAGGTTAAATTTGCACAGTTTTCTGATTGGATTAACACTTTACACCCAGCAATTAAATTTGTTAGTAAGTATCATTGGGAACATATTCACTTTTTGGATACTATTATTTTCATAGGCTCTAACCAATGGTTGACCTTTAGTACATTTCACAAACCAACTGACAAAAACTCATATTTGAGTTATAATTCATTCCATCCACCTCAATTGAAAAAACAATATCCCTTTTGGACAAGTTTTACATCTAAATAGAAATTCCACATTTACTAAACACTATAAAAGAGAATCTGAGAATTTGATCCAACTATTCTCCATGAAGAGTTATCCCTTTAAGATCTGCATCAGGCTAAACTTAAAGCAGAATCTAAGGACTGCACACATTTGCTAAATGAGAGAGTAAAATCTACTCCTACTAATATACAATGTGTATTTTAGTATATTTTATTGGGACATCTGATTCAGAATATAGTTTATAAATACTGGCACATTTATCTGATATACCTAGATGCTTATTAAAAACCACAGTACGATTTAAGAGAACTATGAACTTATCATGCTAATAAGATCAGAGGTTGGTGAGGTTCCCTTACCAATGTTATCTAATACAGGTAATTATTGTTGTGGAAAAGGGTGTCAAGTTTGCCCTCTAGCTACAGAAACTAAAGTATTTTACCATCCCAAAGGATTGGGCTCCTGGAAATTTCCCCAATACACAAACTGCAATTTAAAGAACATGGTATATTTTGTAATCTGCAAATATAATTTACTGTACATAGGAATGAGCACCTGGCCTATTAAAATCTAAATAAAAATAAAATCCAAGAAGAACCAATGGTAAATCACTTTATAAATAATTCTCATGCCCCTGAAGACTTTAAATTTCTGTTACTATTCCAATTGCATTCACATGCATACATTACCAATATGTCCTATATGCATACGTTACCAATATGTTCCTTCCTATAGAAGGAAGCTTTTTTTATACACAAATTTCAAATGTTTCACTCTCTAGGTTTAAACCAGTCTTTAGACCTTACCTCATTTTTGTAACTTTTTTGTAATTTCACCAGTCCCTAACTTTACTAATTTCCAGCACCTGTCAGTTAGTGTATAAATGAGGGATTCTCAACATACAGATAGGAGAATCTTGCCAGCTGTGAATCTTGTTAGGCTGAGTGCCACTTCTATGAGAATTTGATTGGTGATTCCCTCTTTTATCTAAGTGGTAAGGAAGTGAGTGTGGAGGTTACTGCATTACTTAAAATTCATTATTACTTATATGGTCATTATAGTAAAATTTTATTTTGACCTTTTCCAGTAATATTTGATTAATATACTTGAAATATACTGGGTTCATACGCGTGGAGTGATAAACTCAGTTTATTTAGTGATTAGCTCAACTCGAAGACAACTCTAGCAGGGCCGGGGCCCTGCTTATAAGCCCGTAAAATGGCACACCCATCACACACCCACTCCCAACATTAGGCTATTTACAGAGGCACTTTTGGGTGATAGGAGTCCATTGTTCTGTGTCCCCAAGCTGCGGCTGATGAGATTAGGCTCAGTACACAACAATACTGAAGCTACCAACAGATTGAAAAAAACACTAGGTAGTTACACAAACCCCTATTTATTAATATAATTTCTTATTAATATAATTTTTATTTATTTAATTTGGTATTTCACTTTATTATTATTGTTTTTTAATTTTGTACTTGTAGAATCACACAATTCTTGTAATCTGTAAGACTTGAGGAAGGCATCAGAAATTAGTCAACACTGGTTCTTGTAGTCTTGCGGTTTCCTTTTATCTTCATTTTTGTCTTGACTTCTGAGTTGACTTTCAGATGCTTTGTAGTTAACTAACATTATAATTATTGTAATTGTGATTTTGTGATATTATAATAAATTAGCATTGAAAATACCAATATATTAAATTAGAAAAACACAGTTTAGAGTAGATATAAGATTATTTTGTTGTTATTGTTACTTAAACGGTGCCTTAGTCTTGTTATCTCCTACCATTTACACCATGGTCCTCTTGTTGTATTACTATCATTCTCTTTGGGTGTATGTGGCAGCAAACTTGGCATCTGGGTGCACCAGTGTCCATGTTCAAATTAGATGTTGTATTATTGTAGGTGAGGAGCTGTTTGAGATTGGTTGGCTGTCTGTGTGCAAGAAAAGGTTTCCCCCCAGTACTTGTGAAAGAGAATTGTCATTATCCAGTAAGGTTTGGAAGTAGTTGATGATGTGTTGAATTATTTTGAGTTGAGAGCTATATGTGACCACTAGTGGTGTTCTGTTATTGCCTCTTTGAGGCCTGTCCTGTAACAGGTTTTCTCTGGGAGAACTGTATTCTCTAGGAATACAATTTACATTGGGCAAAGGGTGGAGGTGAAGGGGTTAAACACGCCATTCTAGTAATCCAGCAGCTGCTTTTTGGGAGTTCCAATAAATTGTCTCTGGTACTACCTCTGTTTTGGCCCTAAAATTCTTTATAGTTTGAAATACTTAACGAAGCTAACGTAAGTGGAAAATTGCATAGAAACTACCTTAACATTTTTCCTGTATTGCTTTTTAATACCCATTATTCAAATACACAGCAGTACATGCCAGCTGGTAGAATTTAATTATGTTCAATTTGTGTAACTCAATTATTAAAGACCAATTTAAAGTGTTCATTTCAGTGCTCCATCCAGTTTTGCTGTTTGCCTAAAGGAAGATCGTATGAAATGGACATTTTTTGAATAAGTCCATGGTAAGATGTAATTAATGTGTTGTTATCCCCCTTTCTCCTTTTTACTTTTCCAAGTAATATTGTTTTTGTGTTTTTAATGAATCTCATTGTACAATTCTTTTTAGTGTTTTAATATTTGTATTCATATGATTGCACAATTTTTCCAACATCTGCAGATAGTGAAGTCATGCAAATTATAATTCCAGATTTTTTTCAAATCACAAACACATACGGGTGTTGAGAAATTAATCGGTAATGTATAGGAGAAGCTGTGAATTTATAAACCAGAGATCAAATTCAGGCTCTCCACACAGACAACTCTATTAAATGTGTGATGTAGTCACAAAAAATTGGAGCTAGACTTTGAATAAGTATTGGGGACTTCTAAGTAAGCAAGCAAGAATGGTGGATCAATGTTCTTCACCCTTGGATAGCTAGTTTTTGTAATGTGTGTAACTAGGAGTAAGGTCCATTGTGGGAAAGAGGGAGGCAAGCCATGTTTATTTCCTTCTGCTAGCTATAAGGCTAGCATTTGTCTCAAGTCATTTGGCTGCCCAAGTGGGTAGTATGAGAGGACAGCCTCATGGTAACAGGTATTGTTCCCTCCACCCCTGACTTATGTTGATTTGGGGTTATGCAGTGGCAGCTAAGGTAGAAAGCATCTCCTCCTATGTCATGTCTTCTGGGTTCCAAGGGTCTGTAAAGCAGTTCCATGGCCAGGTACAGGGTTGCCAACTCTGGGTTGGTAAATACCTGTAGATTTGAGGGGTAGAGCCTGGGGAGGGCAGGGTTTGGGGTGCGGAGGGACCTCAGCAGGGTATAATTCCATAGAGTCCATTGCCCAAAGTGGCCATTTTCTCCAGGAGAATTGATCTTGGAGATCTCCAGGTGCTGCCTGGAGGCTGGGAATACTAAGGGGAAGGCCAGACCTGTAGATTTGAGGGGTAGAGCCTGAGGAGGGCAGGGTTTGGGGTGCGGAGGGACCTCAGCAGGGTATAATTCCATAGAGTCCATTGCCCAAAGCAGCCATTCTCTCCAGGAGAACTGATTTTGGAGATCTTCAGGTGCTGCCCGGAGGCTGGCAATACTAAGGGGAGGGCCAGACCTGTAGATTAGAGGGGTAGAGCCTGGGGAGGGCAGGGTTTGGGGTGCAGAGGGACTTCAGCAGTATAGAGTCCACTGCCCAAAGCAGCCATTGTAACAGCTGGGAAATTTTCTGTAGGAGAAATGATGTCCTGTGGCTTGGGAACACAGTGATTTCTGGGAGATCTCCAGGCCTCACAGGGAGATTGGCAAATCCAGTGACTGTTTAAGGGAAGATTGGGATATGTATTTTACCTCAGGACACATTGAATGACTCCCAACAGCAACAGCAAACTGTTTAGAATGTTAGAGGCAAAGGCCAATCAGGCTGCATATGCAAATGACCTCTGTGTTCCGAATGGCTATTGGGGGGGAGGCACAGCAAACTGTTTAGAATATTGGAGGCAAGACTCAGGCAACGCAGCCAGTGGACAGGGACAGCTTCTGAGTGACAGATCAGGGAGCCAACTAATTTGGGAGCATGTGGAATGTTCAGGAGAGTCCATGACCAAAACAGAATTATTATAGAGAAATTCATTATTTTAGAACTCTGCATTTTTCTCTTCCAGTGCTAGTAACAGCCTGATCAATGGTAGTTTCAACCAGTTGAATGTATAAATAAAATAAATAAATAAATAAAAGAGATGGGGGGGGCCTTACCAGGAGCAGCAGGGAGGCCCAGTCAATGTACAGTGACTTGTCTAGGTCACTGTCCACATGACCCAGAAGTGATATCATCATATCTGGGACATAGGGAAAATGTAACCTCAGGTTTTGGTAATCCTAAAAAATACAATACGTCAGATAATCTGTGGGGTGTTTTTGTACAAATCTTGGAGCTTCACCAAGTAGCACTGAGCCATTTCAGCTCTGTCGCAGTTTTTCCACTATCGAATGTACAGGCAGAGGTACCTGAATTCTTGGTCTTTACTAACACAGACAGAACATGTCAGGTCCCAGACTGGAATGCTGACCCCTGGAAGTAGCAGAAATGTTCTGAGACTTGAACGACAAGTCTCAGTGGAATGACAGCCCCTTGGAGTATTAAAAGCGTTGTGGGCTGGCCTGTAGCTATGGTTGGAGTTTCTGGGGCTCCACCCCCTTCCTTAAAGGCACAGCCCCACAAGATTTGCATCTGAAAATGTTTTTTTTAAAATCTTTAAAAAACATTTTAAAAGGCGCATGCTCCTGCTCTCTAGCGAGCTGCATGCCAAACAGACCCAAGAATCCCTGATAAGATGAAGCTGTGGTGCTGCACATCATCCAGGCTGCCCACCCTCTACCCTCCCTGGCTCTTCCTTTTCCCACATCCAAATGCAGTGAGGCTGGGACTGTTGGAAAACTAGGGTTGCCAAATCTCTCTTACCTCCTCAGCGGGGAATCGCTGGCCATCTCCCGGTGCATGCGCGCGCCGCATCTACGTCACCCGGATGTGATGTCACACGCTGGGGCGGGGCCACAGCCATTTGAGGGGAAAACATGTCCCATCAAATGGCTGTGCCCGCGCCCCAGCATGTGACGTCACATCCGGGTGACGTGCACACGGGGGTGGGGTTTCCCCCGGGCCCCGATTCCACGGGGGCGGAAATTGGGGCTCGAAAGCAGGGGGAAATCCACCCCGCGGGGGCATTTGGCAGCCCTATGGAAGGCCAGGAAGGCAGGCCACTGCACATCAAATGCCAGGCAGGTGAGTACCCCAGGAAAAATAGTCAGAGACTCTGTTTTCTCCCCCCAGCAACCTTGCAAGCTGGGCAGGGCAAGGCTGAGAGAAAGCATTTGCTCTATACACAGCGTGGGGACTGGAGCCTGGCTTTCCCAGAGCAGTCTGTGTGGGCCCAGGAACATTAGTCCAAAATCGATTCCACGTTATCATTGCAACTTTTTTGGACCTGTAATGTACTTCAATGGAGCCCATGGAAGTCAACTGGCATCCCTGGCTCCCATAATCTCCAATGAGCTTTCAAGCCTCTCACATTGTTCCCAATGGGCAACCCTGTTCTTCCTTTTAGTGCACCCTGCAGCAAATACATCAGATCCTCCCAAGCACACAAGAGCAACTGTTGTGTTCAGACAGCAGACTGGGAGGGCAAAGTTGGGAAGAAGGGAGGGAGGGAGGGAGGGGTAGAGGGGAGCTAGGAAGGAGGCACTCCCTCCACTGCCTTCAGCTGATTTTTCCAGATTCCCTCCTTTACTAGTAAGAAGCTGCAACTGTTAGAGAGCCCTCTGGCAGCTCTCACTGTTGGCAAGTGACCCTCTGTGATGCTGGCTGTGGGTAACACTATAGGACTTGGTGGGAGGGGTGCTCTGCTTGGGTCCAGCCACAGCAGTGATGACAAGCACTGCCTCATCTGTTGTCTCCTCCCACACAACCATAAGCTGCAGCTTAGAAGGATGTGGCCATCATTAACTGAGCCCCATTTGTCTGGGAGAAAGTTAGGTGCAATAATTCCACAAGCACACCGTGCCAGAAGGATTGAAAGTTTTATTGGAACAAAAGCAGGGCCTTTCCTGGCCTCTGCATGAACAAAAAACGAATAGCCAACGATCAGCAGAGGAAACTGAAACTAAACTATGGCACATGCTTTTCTGCCCTAAGGGACCAGGGGAAAATAAGTAATGAGTTTAATAAGGGAACATCACCAAATTCACAACTTGTCATGATATAACAGTAGTCATA
>NW_015176506.1:0-13513 GCF_001447785.1 Gekko japonicus | reverse complement strand
CTCAAATGGCTGTGCCCCGCCCCCAGCGTGCCCGGCGTCATGACGTCACAGGGAAGTGACGTGCACGCCGGTGTGGGGTTTCCCCCGGGGCCCCATTCCACGGTGGCGGAAATCGGGCCTCCAAAGCGGGGGGAAATCCGCCCCCCAGGGGGAATTGGCAGCTCTATCCACCATTGATAGTGGTGGTAGTGGTAGTGGCGGTCCCTATATAAAAGCCTGGTGGAAGAGCTCCGTCTTGCAGGCCCTGTGGAACTGCATAAGTTCCTGCAGGGCCCTGATCTCCTCCAGGAGCTCGTTACCAGGTGGGGGCCCCCACTGAGAAGGATCTGGCCCTGGTTGCAGTAAGCTTTGCCTCCCGGGGGCCTAGAATCACCAGGCGGTGTTGTGTCCCCGACCGAAGTGCTCTTGGGGATATATGTGGGGAAAGCCGGTCCCTCAGGTAGGTCGGACCCTGGCCATGTAGGGCTTTAAAGGTAATAACGGGGTTGGCAGCCCTAATTCGGTATGCTATTGGCAGCCAGTGCAGCTGTGCAGCTACACCCAATTAAACCTGTTCCTATTATTTTAACTGAGCAAGGAGTCCCAACTTGTTTCAATCTACCCCTGGTCTTATTTGGTTTGGCCCTCAGTAGTCAAATGAGTGGTAAGAAAAGCAACCTGGGGAATCCCTGTGGGTTATGTGGAAGTCCTTGTAAAGGGGGGCCTTTGTTGCCAAATGCAGCATGGAAAATTCCTGGAGATTTGGGAGGGTACCAGTGGAAGAGGGGAAATTGGGGAGGAATTTCACATAGAATTTATGGTATACCATAGAGCCTGATCTCTGCAGCTGCCATTTTTTCTATGGATATTGATCTCTGTAGCCTGGAGATCAGTTATAATTCCAAGCGAATGCCAGGCCCTACCTAGAGGTTGGCAATTCTAGCACAATTAATTTGTATCACAGTTCCCCCCCCCCCATTTGCAAGAAGCAGAGAATGAAACTGCATATTCACAGGTCTGCCAAAAAATCAAATTGCATTCTAGAAAATACAGAATAAGTTGTGAGCTGAATTAGTGCAGGGGTTTTTGTTTGTATGTTTTGCTTACTTTAATTACACATCACCTAATGTTCATGATGTGCTGTTTATTTGATGAATAAGAGTGCACAGATACACAAAGCACAGATTTACTTGCACCCTTCTTAATCCATTTGAGAAGAACCTTGAGTTGGGCCCATTAACAGAACTGTTTTCTATCCTGGGCAACCTGTATTGGGTTGTTAAAGGCTTTGCACATATTCCCTGGCACCTTTAACTTTTCTCCTTAATATTACATTCAGGAAAACCCTTGCTGGATTGGCAAACAATTTTCAACTGGACTTGCTTATCTTTCCAGGAGATTGGTTTGCAGTGGAATAACCTTCACATACCTTCTGAGATATATTTGAGGGCCAAAATCAACATAGTCGAGATCACAGATCTCCATTAGTCTGTACAAGATAAATTGCATGCATGTGCAATGCATTGTTGTCAACTAGCTTGGAAAGGCAAAGATGTCTGCATCTCATGAATGTATAAAAGTTCCCAGTGAAGCAGGAAGCTAATTTGAAAAAAGCAGCTGAATGACTCCCTGGAAATCACTGAAGAGTTTCTAGTTAGCAGCACCCATTCTGCTTGCTCACTCTGACACAGATCCCCCCCATGCATATCTCTCACCTTGTGTTTGATGACAAAAATCATTTACATGAAAACCGGATCTTTGTTTCCGAAGTGTTCATCTGTTCCTGCTGTTTATTTCCTACCTAAAGTGATAATCCTCTGTTTGTGGCATCACAGTTGGCTGCTGTGCAAACTATTATGTCGTCACAAACAGAGGATTATGATTTCAGGTGGGGGTATAAGCAGCAGGAGCAGATGAAATCTTTAAAGGAAAGATGCTGTTTCATGTAAATGTTGATGGCAATAAAGAGCAAGAAAAGGAAAATATGATGGAGGGACAGAAATTGGTAGAAGGAAACTTAGTAGGAGTTCCTGAACTGTGGTTTCCCTGAAGACAAGCAATTCTGTCTGAAGTAGAATGATTCTGCACAAACAAGTGTACTGTTTTACCTTCTAAAATTTGATCAAGCTGCTGCTCAATACAGCAGAGAGGTCTGGATTCTTATTTTTTGTCTCAGCATAAAGCGTATTCAGTGCCAAAAAGCTTTCTCTGCTAATCATTAATGGCAAACAGGAAAAGAGGAAACAGCAGTTCCTGCCCTGCTAGTGAAAGTGGGTAACTTTAACTCTGCAGCATCCTAGCTGCAGGACAGAAGGCACCTACAGTCAGTCCACAGCTTATCGATTTGGACACCATATTTGAAGGTCACAAATAATTGTATAAAATAAAGCTATAGAGTTTGTAGCACTGCTGGGAAAGGCGTAGAAGACTAAGGGATTTGATTATGGTTTATAATCCCGCCTATCTCCTATCTGACTTTTGTGTGGTGCTACCTGTTCCCAACTCAGTCTACTAGAGGCAGCACCCTATGGTGTTATAATTTGCATCAAATACTGTTATTTTCACAGCAGTCGCACTGGCTAAGAATTTGGACTTGCCTTGTGGCATAGTGCTGTAGACCCACCAGTGTTGTTTCCAGTTTTTCTCAAATGAAATGTTAATAGCATACTGTTTAGAGCACATAGTATGCCATATCAGTGCTTGACCTCCCACAAAGAATGGTACTAGTGCTAAAGCCTGCCAGAAGGCCATGCTTCATCACTTCATAGGTGTTTTTTCGAGGACTGTCAACTCCAGATAGGGAAATTCCTGAAGATTTGGGGGCAGTGCCTGGGAAGTGTAGAGACTGGGGAAGGGAAGGAGCTCAGTAGGGATGTGATCCTGTAATGTCTTGGAGTAAGACCTTGGAGTCATAGTAGATAACTCACTAAAAATGTCGAGACAGTGTGTGACTGCAATACAAAAAGGCCAATGCTATATGCTGGGGATTATTAGGAAGGGTACTGAAAACAGATCAGCCAATATCATAATGCCCCTATATAAATCAATGGTGAGACCTCATTTGGAATACTGTGTGCAGTTCTGGTCACCACACCTTAAAAAGGATATTATAGCTTTGGAAAAAGTGCAGAAAAGGGCAACTCGAATGATAAAAGGGTTGGAACACTTTCCCTATGAGGAAAGGTTAAAGCGCTTAGGGCTCTTTAGCTTGGAGAAAAGACGACTGAGGGGTGACATGATCGAGGTTTATAAGATTATGCATGGGAAAGAGCAGGTAAAGAAAGAGGTACTTTTCTCCCTTTCTCACAATACAAGAACCCGTGGGCACTCCATGAAATTGCTGAGCGGTCGGGTTAGAACGGATAAAAGGAAGTACTTCTTCACCCAAAGAGTGATTAACACATGGAATTCACTGCCACAGGAAGTGGTGGGTGCTACAAGCATGGACGGCTTCAAAAGGGAATTAGATAAGCATATGGAGCAGAGGTCCATCAGTGGCTATTAGCCACAAGGTATAGCTAGGGGCTCTGGGGCAAGTGATGCTCTGTCTTCTTGGTGCTTGGGGGGGGGGTCAACAGTGGGAGGGCTTCTAATGTCCTGGCTCCACTGGTGGACCTCCTGATGGCACTGGTATTTCTGGCCACTGTGTGACACAGAGTGTTGGACTGGATGGGCCTTTGGCCTGATCCAACATTGGCGTCTCTTATGTTCTTATGTAACTGAACGGTCAGTTCCTCCTACTCCTCCCTTTCCTGTGAGGTCGCTTCCTTCCACCAAAATTCAAATTTAAATGTGCCCAATCATAGAACATCCCTGCATCCTTTTCTTCCTACCTTACATGACTTGTAGGCTTCTATATGCATATGTGTTCCCTATGTCATATGAATTTAGGGATGCCAGACCTCAGTGGGGGAGGGATCCACTGGTTTTGGGTGCTCCTCTCCGCTGCTGGGCAGCAGAGGAGGAATTATCCCCCTAACAGGGAAGAAGCCGGAAATAAATGCAACGTGCCTTTGTCACCTGGTCCAAGATGGCATGGCAGGCATGTTGATGACATCAGGGGGGCAACATTCTGGTTTTGGGACAAAGCTCTAAAAAGCTAATTCCATAAAGCTCTAAAAAGCTAATTCCATAGAGGTCTTGCCCCAAAACCAGAGCATTGCCCCCAACAACCCTGATGTGATTACATCCCTTCTGGGTGACTCGATCACCCACCAGCTGGTCCGATGGACCTGGCAACCCTATATGAAGTCTTTGATTATAAATATTTGTGCTGATATAACTGGCTGCTAATTTACTCACATTAAAACACCTCTCAAAATCAAGTTTTTCTCAGTGTTAAGGAGAAAAATCAACTCTAAAGATCTGTAAGAGGATGCCAGCCGTCAGCAGTCATAGGCATAAACCACAGAGGGGCTTTGGGGCCCGGGTCCTTCCCAAATGTTTCCAGGGAAAACTGAGCCTCCCTGGGCCAACCAGTGCCTGACAATATTGAATTTAAAACTTTCCTGTGTGGGTTATTTTATTTTGGCCTCAATTTTCCCTTCCAGGCTCACTGTCTTACAAATGCTAATTGAACTATAAGGATAGACAGTGGGATTGTTAAACATCCCCCTTTTCCTCCCCCTTCTCCTAGCATGAGGTTTCAAATGCTAGTCTTTAGGAACTTCAGCTGCCTTTACTTCAGTGGGGAAAGAGATTTGATAACATTCCTTGCCACGGGAAGAGAAGCTTTTTTCATGGTAGTGAAGGGGCAGGGCTGCTTCAGCCAATCCTAAACTCTTCTTTCAATTTCCATTTCATTTTTAAATGGTAAGCCCATCTGCATGAACAAGACTGGGGGGGGAGACATGCAGATCAGAGGCCTTTAAAAATTTCCTTTTGCCCTGTGTGCAGCTGAGAGAGAACATTGGCTACGAATGTGCACTCTGCATGTTCACACTCTTCATTTTGCTGTTACTTAAAATGGTGTGGTATAGTTTCAAAGGGGCAACCAATTGGGATGTACTAAAAGAAATGACAGGATTGCCCATTGAAAACAATGGGAGAGGCTTGAAGGCCTGTTGGAGATAATTGGAGCCAGGAATACCAATTGACTTGCATGGACTCCACTGAAATACATTGCAGCACAAAAAAAGTTGCAAAGAAAATGCAGAATGGATTTTCCATTAAGGTCTTTGGGCCCAGATAGGCTACTCTGGGACTGGAATGACAACCCCCAGAGTAAAACAAATTTAGAGGCCAGTGGTACGTTTAAGACCATTCAAGATATGAGCTTTCATGTGCATGCACACAAGACCATCCCTAGGAATAGAATCTCTGCTCTGGGACTAGAATGACACACCTCAGAGTGGAATGATGATCCCTAGCAATAGAATCTGTGCTCTGGGACTGGAATGACAGGTCATAGAGTGGAATGACAGCCCCTGGAAGTAGCAGAAGCATTTTGGTACTGAAATGACAGCTCCCCCAGAGTGGAATGATGATCCCTAGCAATAGAATCTGTGCTCTGGGACTGGAATGACAGGTCACAGAGTGGAATGACAACCCCTGGTAATAGGGTTAGTGCTCTGGGACTGGAATGACAAGTTACAAAGTGGAATGACAGCCCCTGGGAGTAGCAGAGGTGTCCTGGGAGTGGAATGATAGCCCTTAGAGTAGAATAATAGTCCCAGAATGCTTCTGCAAGTCCCAGGAGTTGTCATTCCAGTCCCAGAACACTTCTGCTAATCCCAGGGACTGCTATTCCAGTCCCAGAGTACTGAGAAGATTGCTACTACTCTGAACTCTGTATATTGCTCAGAAATTGAGTGCATAGCAACTGTTTTGTATTCTGCTGTGACTCAGAGACTCTAGCCATGCTTTTACCAAAGAAGGCATCTGTGATGCCACCATTTAGTACAGGACTACAGGAATAAGGCAGAAACAGGACTCCTGTAAATGAATGTCCAGGAAAACTTTTAAAATGCTCCCCCTAGAGGCTTTTCTGTGTTGCCTGTCAAATTTGTGACCATTAGTTTGTCCTATGCACATGGTATGTATATTTGCAGATCTTAAAGTGACTATTCTAAAAGTGAATTCCAAAGCCAGGACACAGCTGGAGATAACTGAGACATCACTACAATCCCTGGCCAACTCCCACCTTTTCCTGAGTTTAGCCCAGCCCAGAGGCATTGCTGGGGGGGTCCCAATCCCCCCTACATTTCTGGGGAGCCCCTCCCTAAATCCCACATGGCTCTGCCTCCATAGATAGTGGCAATGGCCTGTGATGTCCCTGGCTCCTCCCTATGATGTCACAGGGCCTCAGTTCTTTTAAGGGCCTAGCATAGCAATGCCTCTGCCCCAGCCCCCCTACTGAAAACTGGAAAGTCTACACCCCTGGCAGCAGTCCCATCCCTCTCTCAGTCCTCAACCAGCCTCTGGTCTTTAGTGTTCTTACAGGCTACAGCCAATCATTTTCACCTAGTGTGTATGATGCCATATAGGAAGCAAAAGTCCCAGATCACCCATCCTCTGTAACCTCTGTAGCCTCACAGATGTCATCATCTGAAGGTGCCATTTACTCCAGGGGAAATTATCTCTGTAGTCTCTGATGATCAGTTATAATTCTGGAAGAACTCCAGCCTTCACATTGAGGTTGGTGACCCAAGTCCTTTCATTGATGAGTTACTCTGCACATGCTCAGAGAGCACTCTTTGGGGCTGAGTGGCTGAATGCCCTTTCCCATCTAGGGGCATCTTCCATCCAGCATTGTAAAGTATAAATTAGCATTATTTATTACAAGGCTCCCTTTTCTGTGGGAAATTCAACTTTTTTCCTTGTGATTTTTCTGTACACGCTGATGACAATAACAGATTTCAGTGATCAGTGAAAACAGGTGTAAAAGGAGAATAGCCATAGAGGCATAGGGTAGAAATCAAGTAATCAGCGAGCTTAAAAACAAAACGAATTGTCTATTCCTTCTACGAACTCTACTCATGAGTGTACTTTCATTAGAATTCTCCTTATAAGCTCTGGTGATAAGTTGGGGTGAGGGGGTATTTGATGTCTGAGAAGTAGTGAGAAGTTAGCTGCCTAATGATACACTAATTAGAAAGCCCATCCTAGCAGGATCCATGAAAATTGATTTGCACAGTGCCATTTTTGCTAATGAGAGTCATGAATATATGTTTGCAGCCCTTTACTTACCCTTCTTCCCTACAGCTAATGAAGGTGAAGCAATCGTTAAAGAACTAGGCTATAATCTATCTAGAGTTTCCAGGACCTCTTAGGAATAGTTGGATTTTAAGAACTTCTGTTTTAAATAATGCTCTTTGTAGAAGAGTAAGCTCCACAGGTAGTACGGCTGTAGCAAGGTTCATTGTTAAAATAAATCTACTTATGCTTCTTTTCACTGTTTGGCAGCCAATCAGTATTTTCAGCAAAGTGTCTACAGTGAAGTTGAGGGCTACTTTTGTGATTTCACACAGGGTTTTCATTAAAATGGAAAGTCTAAATTGTTGTAACATAATAGGTTGACCTTTCTTATGTGGGTACAGTGGGTTTATGAACAAATGTCAGTGTACTCATTTTTTCCCCCACTCCATTTATATGAATAGCTCACAGAACAACTCATGCTTAACCTTGAGTGCTTCTGAGTGTCTGCATGGATATGTACAAATCAACCATAATTTTGAAATCTGCCATAGAAATTTGCCTGTATGCATGTGAGAGAGGAGACCACAACATGGAATTATGATGAAAAGGTTCTCTTGCAGAGGGTAGATGGATGAGTAAAAGTGTGTTATATCTGTGGCATCACCCTGAGCCAGTTCCCAAACTGATCATACTTTCTGGCTATCATTGTATGTTAAATAAGCATTTCAAACCAGCTGTAGTTAGTCTAGCTCACACAATACTTTTTTAATTTTTTAAAAATATGATATTTATAGTGAGGGTGGATTTGCATGACAATTGTGAAAGGCAAGATGAAAACTGTTGAAAAAATATGTGCCAACATTTTCAGCATGATATTTTATTGATATGCTCACTCTGAATATTCCCTTTTGTATAAGAGTGATTATGGGTCAGTGTGATCATATCCAAGATGAAAATGATGGGTGTTGTTTTTTTTTTGTATTTTGTGTGTGTGTGCGCATGTGTGAGTGTGTATGCACCTGAAAGTTATGATGGCTTCTGGTGATTGACTGTGTGTGCAGCTAGAAGGCATGGTGACCTTTGGTGACTGACCCCTACTGGGGGCCTGGAAGATATTCAGAGAGGTGGCTGAATAAAGCCTGTCTCTGCCTCCCATCTCTGGTACTTCAAGTTGGTCGCCCATCCAAGCAGGGCTCTTTTTGTAGAAAAAGCCCAGCAGGAACTCATTAGCATAATAGGCCACACCGAACAGCAGGAACTCATTAGCCTATTAGGCCACACCCCTGACAGCACAGCATATTAACATATTAGGCTACACCCCCATGTTACCAGAAGTGTGGTCATCCAGCCACACCCACCTTTTGCTTCTTATTCTGTTTACCTTGCTTGTTGTCAAAACCCAGGGCTTTTTTTGTAGCAGGAACCCCTTTGCATGTTAGGCCACACACCCCTAATGTAGCCAATCCTAATGAGTTTCTGCTGTTGGGTGTGGCCTATTATGCTAATGAGTTCCTGCTGGGCGTGGCCAACTTGGGAGCCAGCCGGAACTCCGTTCCTGTGCGTTCCTGCCCCAAAATAGCCCTGCATCCAAGTACTTGTCAGAGACAGCCCTGCTTAGCCTCCAAGATCTGATGAGATCGGGCTTACCTGGGCTATCCACGTCAGGGTGAAAATGCTCTTTTTATATGAAAGTGTTACCATTTTGAATCTGCTTTGTACAAACTCAGTAACTGATATGTATACACAAGGCAGGTTCTAAGGAGGCATACCAGCATGTATCAAGCATTCCACTGCAGCTCTGCAGCCCTGACATCATCACCAGCCATATGGGGCCAGGCAGAGACCATTGCAAAGATAGGCATGGCTCAGCAGAAAAGCAGAGTGATAGCATGGCCAGGGCTCCTGGTTCAATCCCCAAATGGGGAGGGGAAAGAGGCAGACTAAAACCTTAGAGCTGATGTTTTGCCTTAAACAGCAAAAGGGGGAACTGGATGCGATGGTGCCGCTCCACAATTCTATGCTGCATCTGTGGCAGCAGTTCCCTTGCATCCACCATGGGTGCCTTGTGCCTGCACAGCCAAGCTGCATGGCTTATCAGATGCCAGCAGTGCTGTGGGGGATTGTGGGACTCAGAGATCCCTCCTTCCCAGAGCAGCCATGCACCATCTTGGACCACCCACCAACCTACCCTTTCCCCACCGGCACAAGGGGTTGTTCCAGCATTGCTCCACAGAGTTGCTACACTGGAGCCAGCTAGGGACAGTGCTGCTGGGGTGCTCTGCTGGCATATCTTGGAGATATACCTTCCTGTGTGCCCCCCCCCCGATTGTATTGTGAGTGCGTTATATGCATAAATGGGAACTGTTGATTTTCATGTGAGAAAATAACAGCATCATTTCCTCATCTTTTGGGTTTACTATGCCCACTATATGAATGAAACCTGAAACACTTCTAGTTTTGCAGACATTAGTAACTGGAGATTAAAAGGATTCCTTGCAGAGATTTCATATAGTGAGGATGAGCCAGTTTGGTGTAGTGGTTAAGTGTGTGGACTCTAATCTTGGAGAACCGGGTTTGATTCCACTCCTCCACTTGCAGCTGCTGGATGACCTTGGGAAAGCCATAGTTCTGACAAGAGCTGTCCTTGAAAGATCAGTTCTTGAAAGAGCTCTCTCAGCCCCACCCACCTCACAGGGTGTCTGTTGTGCGGAGGGGAAGGGAAAGGAATTTGTAAGCCACTCTGAGACTCCGAGTGAAGGGCGGGGTATAAATGCAATCTCCTCCTCCTCCTCCTCCTCCGTCTACATCTTGTGTAAACCTGAGATACAGAAAGATCTGTCCACATGTCAAAAGGATAAATACAGGATAGGAGTGTGTGAAATGTTTTTCTCAAAGTATACATTTATTTATTTGTTTATTTTATTAAATTAGACTTTTAGGCTGCCCTCCACTGAAAAACAGGGCTCAGGGTAGCATACAGCACAATAAAAGTCCAATACAATTTATAAATTACAGTTAAAATTCCAGAGTTAACATATAAAATATACCTAAAACATTTAATGCAGTCCAATCCATCTGATGGCAAAAAGTTGGCAGGAAATGCCACAGCCTCACAGGGGAAAGGAGGCTGGAGGAGATGGGAAAGGGAGAGTGCCAGACTATGTTATAGCTCTTGCTGTCTTCAACCAAATGCCCCATGGAACATCTTTGCCTTACATGCCCTGCAGAAATGTAGCAAATCCTGCAGAGCATGCATGTTAACCAGCAGAGAGTTCCATCAGGTAGGGGCCAGGGCAGAAAAAGTTCTGGCCCTGGTTGTGGATAGCCAGATCTCTCTTGGGCCAGGGATCACCAGGAGGTTCTTATCTCCTGAGTATAAAGCTCTTCTGGGGGTATACCGGGTGAGGCGGTCCTGAAAGTATGTGGGTCCCAGACCATTAAGGGCTCTAAAGGTCAAAACCAAAACCTTGAACCTGATCCGGTATTCCACCGGAAGCCAGTGCAGCTTGCACAGCACAGGTTCAATGTGTACCAGTTGGGGGGTCCTGGTAAGGACCTGCGCAGACACATTTTGGATCAGTTGGTGCTTCTGGGTCAGTCTCAAAGATAGGTCCATGTAGAGCAAGTCACAGTAGTCTATTCTGGAGGTGACCACTGCATGGATTACCGTGGCTAGGTTGGAACGAGACAGGTAGGGAGCTAGTTGCCTGACCTGACAAAGCTGGAAAAATATCAGTCTGGCAACCTTTGTGACCTGGGCCTCCAGTGACAGGGAGGCATTCAGTGTCACACCCAGGCTCTTGGGACAAAAGGGGGGGGGGACTTAACCCTGAAACCTGGGTGTCCAGAACCTAAAAAGGTAAATCAAACAGAATAGAGGGCAAACAATAAAAACTTAATGTATATGGTATAAAAAGATAAATGTATTTATTAACAAAGAATTTTAAAATGTATAAGGGCCCAATCACACCTCATGTAAAAATAACAAAATCTATCACACAAGGGCCAATGGACTTGACCTGATGCGTTTTGGCCTGTATATGCCTTCTTCAGAGGTCAAACACAATGAGGAGCATATTGGCTTATATCATAATACAGTACAATCATACAATTATGCAACATAGATACAAGATGGACCAGAAAAGAATTGTTCCAAAGTGAAACCACTAGGCACAGAATAAAAGTATAAATGAGGCCTCCAAAGATGCAATCACATGACAAATGATGTTTCACTGATAATAATTTCTGGTCCAGAAAGTGTCTTCCAATGATTGTTTAGTCAAAGCATCCTCAGTAAAATTTTCCTTTAAGCAAAGAGCAGAAATTATCATCACTGCAAGGCTACCCCATGCATTCCAGCATCGGCAGGGCAGTGAGTCAGCAGATTGTAATCAACCATGTTGAATGCTGCTGTAAGGTCAAGCAATACCAGCAGCCCCGACCCACCTTGATCCAGATCATCTGTGAGGGTGACCAGCACCATTTCCACCCCATGGCCAGGGCCAGACTGGAATGGATCCAATGCGAATGTGTCATCTGGGAATTTCTGGAGTTGTTGTTAAACTGCCAAGAGTTCCCTTTTAAAATACAAGTGTTCCCTTTTTAAAAGTTCCCTTAAAAAAAGAGGTTATACATAAAAGCAGATAACCCTAAATTCAAAACAACTCCTGCTAAAAAAGGAAGCAGTATAAACAAAGTTCTTTTAATTACACAGTAATCAATATATAATATAGTCTACAGGAGAAAATAATTACTTTCTCTTTGCTTTGTAACTGTTCACAAGCGGTATTAGATCATGCTGTTTCAAATTTAAAAAGGTAAGAGACTGGCTTTTTTAAACTCCCTACTCCCAAGAGTTGAACTACTAGGCAAACATCTGGATAAACTGACCAACTGGCTGTGCAATCCGAAACAAAATTACACCCTTCTAAATCCATTGAAAACAATGGGCTTAACTTCCCTTAGGAATGAACTGTTAACTCTCCCCTCCCCAAGTTCAAAATGCTTTCTATAAGCTAGGAAATCATACTTTTCCAACAGAACGTGTTATATATCTAATCCGGCAGGATCTTTAAATTAACTATTTGCCTTATCCTTATCAAAAATGTCCACAACTTCATAATAGCTATAATCAGTATTGTGTGAAATGGCTGTAAACCCACCGGCTTTTTGAGTTTCTCTCTTGTGGGGAAAAAGACCTGAACTACTAGGTAACACTGGCCTGAAGCACAGGGGAAGAAGCAAAAGCTGAACTGGAAATATGGGTCAGTGGAGAAGCAAATCCACGCCTACCTTTCCTATGGTTTCCTGCCTATTTTCAGGCAAGAAGCTGCAGTTTCTAAAACTAGCCAGCAAGTCCAAGCCAAGTCCTGTGTCCCTTGAGACACAAAGCAGCTTGAAATACATTATTTGCAGACCAGTGTCACTTCAACTGCCACTCCTCTGGACTGGTGAATGAGTTTGCACACTTTGTCTGAAGTTCTTCACCTCTCACATTCAGTGGATTTGTATACCTAAATTGAAGATGACCCTCCCATTTTTAGAAAGCCAAGAACGTTTTTAAAACACTGTCTTCCTTTACACTATGGTACACTATCATCCCTAATTGCAAGATGGTCTTTTAAAGAATGAAAAATGTTGTAACCAGGCTTATTGGACCATGCAAAATTTAGAACAAGAAACCAAATCCATGCAATACCTTTTATTAAAGTAAAGGTAAAGGTTCCCTTACGGAGCTGCGGTGGCTCAAGTGGTTAAGATGCTGAACTGCAGGCTGTGGAAGGTCAGTAGTTCAGCAGTTCAAGACCCGAGTTACCGCATGACAGAGTGAGCTCCTGTCTCTAGTTCCAGTTCCTGCCAAACTAGAAGTTCGAAAGCAAGAAATTGCAAGTAGATAAATAGGTACCACTTTGGTGGGAAGGTAACAGCGTTCCGTGAGCCTTGGTGTTTAGTCATGCTGGCCACATGACCACGGAAATGTCTTTGGACAGCGCTGGCTCTTCGGCTTTGAGACGGAGATGAGCACCCTAGAGCACCTTTACCTTTAAAGGTTCCCTTGCTCGAAAGCCAGTCAAGTCCGACTCTAGGGTTGCGGTGCTCATCTCCGTTTCAAAGCCGAAGAGCCAACACTGTCCGAAGAAGTTTCCATGGTCATGTGGCCGGCATGACTAAACACCAAGGTGCATGGATTTATTAAGGGCGACCAATTTGACACAAAACATTGGCCAAGTTTTTGAACTCACCAGAACTCTTCATCAGGCCAAATTAGAGCTGTAAAATTTCTGGAAATTATGAAGGCATGGGAAAAATCTGTTTTTTTTCTGTTGTTTTCTCAAAAAAAAGGAAAGTTTTGGAAGAATTGAAATATATACAATATTGATGCCCACTCGCCCATCCT
>NW_015176505.1:389962-393704 GCF_001447785.1 Gekko japonicus | reverse complement strand
CAAACATAAGCTCATATCGTTACAGAGCGCAGCTGTTTCAGAGGTTCCTACTGAGAGAGGTTTTTCCAGCAAGACTGGAGATACCATTCCATTAAAGAGCAGGATGAAATCAGCCCTTTGAATCCAGTTTGGAACCAAACTGACAGCCAATGTCAAAGTTTCCAGATCCCAGTTGACCACACTGCAGTAATCTAGCCTTGAGGTTATAGAAGCACTGATCAGCATAACTAGATCAGCTGTATCCAGGGGGGATGAAATGTCTGAGCTACAGGTAACTGAATGAAAGCAACATCATGGCAGGGGCTTAGTCTAAGCAATTTACTGAAGCCCTGTCCATGGGTTACAGTGAATGCATGGATATCTGTTTGTAAGAAATTCTGAACTATTCAAGAGGGCTTTTATGCACAGGTAACAGGGCTGCACTGTACAAAATGGTTTTACAAACTTGCTTGGGTAAACGATTAGGGACTGTGGTCTACACTGCTGTGCTTATTGCAAGTAGGATTTTATTTGTGTAATTTATGTATCACTTAATGTGTCATGTTAATAGTTATGCTGTGCTTCAGTTCTTTCTGGTGGTTCCAAACTTCTAATATCCTAATGCATTGGTTACTGAATGTCCCATTTTGTCAATTGTGTACTGGCTCACTATGTGCAATCTGCCTGGAGTCCCTGCGAGAAAGGTGGACTATGAATAATGTAAATAAATAAATAAAATAAATAAATATGAAAGAGCCAGCATGTGTGTAGATCAAGATGGGTAGCCGCGCTAGTCTCTCTGTAGCAATAGAAAAGAGCAAGAGTCTAGTAGCACCTTAAAGACTAACAACATTTGTGGCAGAGTATGAGCTTTCATGAGTCATTGCTCACTTCTTTAGATACAGTTAGAATGTGAGTCCATCTGTCCTATATTTTGGCGAGTGGATTGATTTCAGATGCCGAATGACATTACCTAGCAAATGACAATAGCAGGTGAATACAATAGCAGGCACGATTGGATTAGGTGTGATATGCAGAGGGGTAGTAGGCGTAGAGAAATCAGCATTAGTAATGAGACAGGAAACCTAGGTCTTGATTCAATCCAGGAGGATGCATTGACTTGAGCCTCATTATCAGTTGCAATTAGGCAGTCTCTCTTTCTAATCTCCCTTTGAAATTCCTTTGTAAGAGAGCTGCCACTCTTAGGTCAGCAACTGAAGTGTCCCGGAAGGTTAAAATGCTCTCCCACTGGTTTTTGAATGTTGTGGTTTCTAATGTCAGACTTATGTCCATTAATTCTTTGTCAAAGGGACTGGCTAGAGAGTGGAGGGGCACTGCTGACACATGATGGCATAAATCACAGAGGACGAACAGAAGTAGGAGCCTGAGATGGTGTGGCTGATGTTGTTGGGTCCACTGATGGTGTTGCTAAGATCTATATGAGAGCAAAGTTGACATCTTGAATTGTTGCAGGCCTTGGTAGCAGAGTCCATGTTACTGTTAAGTAGTTTGTCATTGCGGGTAGAAGTTGTTTTAGGTTAGCAGGCTGTCTGTAAGCAAGAAAAGGTCCCCCCCCCCCCCCCCCCCCGAGCTTGTGTGAGTGAAATCTCACTTTCCAGCATGGGTTATAGGTTGTTAATGCGTTGAACTGGCTTGAGTTGTGAGATGTAGGTGACCACCAATGATGTTCTGTTGTTATTCTCCTTGGGCTTGTCTTGTAGCAAGCTGTCCCTGGGTATCATTCTGGCTTTTCCAATCATCTTTCTCACCATATCAGGACCATATTGTAGTTTTAAAAAATGCCTTCTGTAGATCCTTCAAGTGAGTATCTCTGTCTGAGGGGCTGGAGCAGATGCAGGGCTATTTTTGGGCAGGAATTTTTTTCCTGAGTTGGCCACGCCCAGCAGGAATTCATTAGCATAATAGGCCACACCTAACAGCAGAAACTCATTAGGACTGGCTACATTAGGGGTGTGTGGTCTAACATGCAAAGAAGTTCCTGCTACAAAAAAAGCCTAGGGTTTTTGACGACAAACAATGTAAACAGAATAAGAAGCAAAAGGTGAGTGTGGTAACATGGGGGTGTGGCCTAATATGCTAATGAGCTGTGATGTCAGGGTGTGGCTTAATATGCTAATACGTTTCTTCTGTTGGGTGTGGCCTATTATGCTAATGAGTTCCTGCTCGGCTTTTTCTACAAAAAAAGCCCTGAGCAGATGCAACTATAGCACTGCATCTTAAATCACTCCACTCTCCAAAATATAGGGCAGATGGACTTACTTTCTAGCTGTCTCTGAAGAAGCGGGCAGTGACTCATGGAAGCTCCTCCCCTGCCACAAGTGTTGTTAGTCTTTAAGGTGCTCCTGGACTCTTGCTTTTTTTCTACTGCTGCTGGACTCCAGCATGTGTGTGTTTTTTACAAATGAAACTGGGGGGCCACTACCTGAATAAATGTGCAATTTCAGCCACACATTCAGCTGTACATACAAGGAATGTTAACACGAGAATTACTGAATGCACATAGCAAGAAAAATCAAGCGTCCACGGTACGTGGCTTGCTGTGTGCATTCACGGTGACTTGTGAACAGGGCATGACTGGCCTTAGGATCTCACTGTGAGCATGCGAACCAAATTTCTTCCAAAGGCTCCCCCAAAGTGCCAGCTCACTTTTTCAGCTTGCAGGAAGCTGGAATTCATTCTTGTCAGTTTTATTGATGCGCTGCAGATGAAATCCCATCCATTGAGTGCAGGAAATATTGGGTGCTCTGGGATAACATCCAGAGAATATTGCTTATATGAATGGTGGGAAACATTCATTTGAAGGCCTAATGTATCATGCAAAGTCTTGGATGGATTAGTAAATGAAGGGCTAACTTTGGGGAAGGAGCCTGTGAAAAGAAAACAACTCAAAGCATAAAATCTAATTGCAGGCATTTGCTTTTAGGCGGTGAATTGCGAGCAACGGGCCTTTCACTTTGTTTTGAATAGATGAGTGCCTTTTGAATCCCTTGTTTGTTTTACTTGACACACTGATGTGTCTTTAATACTGTTGTAAAGAAGCAATTTGATCATTTTTTCCACATTTAAATCCCTCCTGTAATTGCTTTGGCTAGCACCAAAGAATTCACTTCTATCGCTCAGGATTCGATACCAGTGCTGTTAATGCCAGCTCTTCCCTACCTTGAGTAGCCAGACAGCCAGTAAAAGGAAAAAACCTTTTCTTAAAAGTAAAAAACTCCAAGTGGAAAAACTTGGGTTGAGAAGCAATGAAATGGTGGATTTTGCTATGAACTGCGATTCTACCCAGCTGGCTTCTGGACGTTCCCTGTTCTCCTTGCAGCAAACGCAGGGAAGCTTAATAGCTATGTGAGAATGTGGACTAGAATAATGATAAGGGTGTAGATAACAATGGTGTTTCCAGCACTGCCTAAGTTGAACCCCAGGATTTCTAGCAGAATCAGGAAAGAGAACGGAGACAGGAAAGCTTCAGTTTAGATTTCTTTCCCCGTGTATGAGCTGGTGAAGAAGTACATTGTGCATGCTTTTTACATGCAGAAGATTCCAGGTTCAGTCCTGACAGCTGCGGTTAGAATTAACTTAACTGTCTCACCAAGACCTCTGCCTTGGAGATCTTGCCATGTTGTTGGTACACATTACTGGGCTAGATGGGCGAAGGCAACATGCAGGGTGATTGAATGAGATGGTAGAGTTCTGGTCTGCTACGTGATAGCTAATTGCAGAAAGGGGTGACTTGCTCAGACAT
>NW_015176505.1:361413-389920 GCF_001447785.1 Gekko japonicus | reverse complement strand
AGGAATGCCCCTAAAAATTTCTTGCTGATCTGATGGTATTTATTTTCCTTAGCTGGCACAAGTGTTACAAAGCTGCGAGAGTGTGTCACAATTCACCTTAGGGAGAATGGGGGGAGGGTTTATTAGCAAAGGAACCTTGATGAATCCTCTCAGAGTGACAAATAAAGACATGCAGGGCTATTTTGGGGCAGGAACAGTTCTGGCTGGCTCCCAAGTTGGCCACGCCCAGCAGGAACTCATTAGCATAATAGGCCACACCCAGCAGCAGGAACTCATTAGGATTGGCTACATTAGGGGTGTGTGGCCTAACATGCAAAGGAGTTCCTGCTACAAAAAAGCCGTGGGTTTTGACAACAAACAAGGTAAGCAGAATAAGAACCAAAAGGTGGGTGTGGCTGGAAGAGCACACTTCTGGTAACGTGGGGGTGTGGCCTAATATGCCAATGAGCTTTGCTGTCAGGGGTGTGGCCTAATATGCTAATGAGTTCCTGCTGTTGGGGGTGGCCTATTATGCTAATGAGTTCCTGCTGGGCTTTATCTACAAAAAGAGCCCTGAAGACATGAATTACCAGATGTTGGGGGTTGGGGTCCTAAGTGACTGCCATCTTTCTCTGCATATAGTAAAACTAGGTCATTATGGAAAAACCTGCACTAAATATCTCCCCCAAGAGCTTGGCTACTACAGGAAGAGAAGGTTTTAACTTTTAGCATTTGAAAATAGTAAACATTGCCCATAGTTTGAAGCGGTGTTGCCCAGAATTGTATCACCTCATTCTGAGAACGGCTTTCCACGTACCCTTTCCGAGGTGACTTTTACTGTGGGGGACATGAAGGTACACAGCTGTTTCCCATAATTCAAAGATAACATTAAATGCTCCTGGCTGTATGGGAGGAGACCCACACCAGTATTGCCTACAATGGGGAATCAGTATGTAGACCCCTCCAATGTACTCTGGAAGCTTCTGATAGTACAAGTGAGGCCCAGTTAACACGTTGTACCACCATGGCTCCCGTGTTACAAGGCTAACATGAGAGAGGAACTCTTTGTTTCACTTTTCCCCTCTTCTTTGGTCAGTTCTCTAAGTTATTCCTGCTCCTCTGGCTACAGAGAGAGACCTTCCCTTCCTGATTTAATCCACTCTCTGTAGATCTCAGGGTGCAGAACAGAAAGTTTACCTCAAGACATTTGTAATCAGCCGCAAAATGCTGAATACAGCTGGATTTTCAAAAGTGATAGCTAATCGCAGAAAGGGGCAACTTGCCCAGCCATTTCAAATGGGAAATTAGAAGCTGGTGAAGCTCGGCTATCCCCCAGGAACGCCCCTGAAAATTTCTTGCTGACCTGAAGGTAACTATTTTCCTTAGCCGGCACAAGCGTTACGAAGCCAAGAGAGTGTGTCATGAGTGGTCGGTCACCTTAGGGAGAATTGTGAGGGGGGGGGATTATTAGCAAAGGAACCTTGATGAATCCTCTCAGAGGGACAAATAAAGACATGAATTACCAGATCATGGAGGCTAAAGGCCCATTACACATGAAATAAGCAACTCTGTATTTAATGAGGTTGTAACCCTGGATTTATTAGACTCATTTCACACAGAGGACTTTTAGGTGCACCAGCCCCATTAGCACTAATAGGACGTGCACAATTAAAGCCCCACACGCAGGGAGAGAGATGAGAATTTATCCCTCAGGACTGGTGGGAGCTGAACCTCAAAAGGCAGGACAGCTCCCTGAAGAGTCGCTGGGGGATATCAATTTGTAGGGATCTTTTCCCCACCCAAAATACCTTTCCTCACAATGTCAGCTTCCCTGAATGCCTTCCCTCTGCCATTTTACACATGGAAACAGGAATGTTGTTGAATCACCGCAACGTGGATCACAGCACGAGATTTCACCTTCCATCTATTTCTCCCGACTGAAGGATCTAATCGTCCTGCTGTTTACTCTGCAGTCATTTCTCTTTTAGTAAATTGACTAGAACAATTTACTTTTAAAAACACCTTAAAACATTTAATAATACCCTCCGAAACGTGGCAACTTTAAACACACTCATGATGCCTGAACAGGTGACTTTGGAATGATGAAAAGGAATTACCGCAATAGTGTAATTTGTAATTTCCCAGGCTCTCAGATCAGTATCTAGGGGTCCTTCTGTGCATCCTTTGGCTGTTGGACAAAGTGGTACATAGGCGAGACCCTCTTTTGTGTGTTAGCACCATGATTTTTAAATGTTCTTTCTGTGGAAAACTGGTTGTTCCACCTACTGGTAGAGTAATTCAAGTTATACCTTTCTAAGTCCATTAAGTCAATGGTCTCACAAGGGTGGGGTATCAAGGAACAATCAACTTACTGTGACCCCATATAGTTTTCAAGGCAAGAAATGAAGAGAGGTAGTCACCCACTGCCTGCCTCTGTGTAGCAACCATGGACGTTCTTGTTGGTCTCCCACCCAAGTAATGATCAGGGCTGACCCAGCTTAGCTTCTGAGATCTGATCAGATCTGGCTAGCCTGGGCTTAAAAGAGTACAACTCTATTTGGAAATGCTGTGCAGGTAAGGTTACCAGCCACAAGTTGGGGCCTGGAATTCTCTCTGAGTGACAACGGTTCTCCAGACTACAGATCTCTTCCCCTGAGACAAATGGGAGCTTTGGAGGGCAGACTCTGTGGCATCATAACCCAACAGAGCTCCTTCTCCCCAAACTGCCCTCCTCAGGTACTGCCCCCAGATCTCCTGGAATTTCTCAAGCCTGAGTTGGCAAACCCATAGAAGACCTTAGGCAAATCACTGTCTCTCAGCATAATGCACCTCACAGGAAGAAGAAGAAGAAGAGATTGGATTCTCAGAGTCTCAGAGCGGCTTACAAACTCCTTTCCCTTCCCCTCCCCACAACAGACACCCTGTGAGGCCAGGTGGGGCTGAGAGAACTCTTGACACAAACTGCTCTTTTTCAAGGACAGCTGTGCCAAAGCTTGTGACTGACCCAAGGTCACATCAGCAGGTGCAAGTGGAGGAGTGGGGAATCAAACCTGGTTCTCCCAGATTAGAGTCTGCGCACAACCACTACACCAAACTGGGAAGGAAGCCACATATGTCACCGCAAGCTCCTTGGGGAATGTATGTATTTATTTAAATATTTGTTTCCTGCCTTTCCTTTTTTGAGCCCAAATGGGTTACAATGATCAGAAATTCAAAGGTTAAACTATAGCCACAATTAAATCATATACCTGAATCCCATGGAGAGGCCCTCTGTGTGAATTTTTAAAAATCCACAAGAGTTAGGCGCCCAGAGCTAAAGTACATGAGTTGTTTTAAACTGTGATCAAATAAAACACAAAAGGTTTAAAAACACTTGATATCTCGTGACACAACCACCTTGCAAGATGTCAGCAAGATGGGTTGCTTAGGCAGTCTCAAGCAACTTTATTGAGTGAAAGGGAAGATGCAGGCTGGCTAGGGGAATCTTCCCTTCTCTGGTGAGTTATCGTGAGTTCCCCTTTTGTAGACTTCTAGTCCTCCCAACTCAAGCCTAGAAAAGAGGCCTAATCAAGATGGTACTTCCATAAAATATCACTCAAATGTCTGAAAGGAATTGTTTTATGTTTCTTTCAAAAATGTGCCTCTTCTCACTCATGAGGAGAAACTATTCCACAAAGTAGGAACAACAGCAGAGAAGAGGCACAGTGGAGGTTGTTACAAAGCTAACAACCCTGAGAGTAAAACCGACATGAAACTGGTGACCCGAAGAAAAATGCAATTAGTGCATGTATTCATACATGAAAATAAATCTATGTAATTTTTTTTTTTTAAAATCTATTAGTTGCTGCTTTGCTTATCCTTACTACAAAGTTGGATATACTTATTTGAAGTCATTGTCACACAGGATCACTGGAACCAAGATTTATTTATTTATTTAAATTTATAACCCGCCCTCCCTGCGAACGGGCTCAGGGCAGCGTACAGATGGGGCCAATGCCCAATACATAAAACATTAAAACTGCATTTTAAAAACATTCAGTACAACATAAGATGCACCCCCACTATGGTTTCCAAACTCTAGGTGGCACCTGGAGATCTCCCATTACAATTGATCTCCAGATGGTCAAGATCAGTTCCCCTTGTTATGCCAACTGCTTTATTTACAGCAGAGGCTAACTAAATTTAACGTGAGTCCTGACCAGCTATACCAAGGTCGTGTCTGAACCCAGAGTTCCAGTAATTGAGATCACACAGGTGTTTTTCCAAAACAAATAATATTTTTACTGAAGGATATCAAAGTCACACATACAAAATAATCAGTCTCACAATAGCATACGTTCAAGTTCCTTTAGAGTTACAGAAATAGAAATAAAATAGTTTAGTTGCTTAGGAGGTAGGTAGGTAAATCGGTTTATACTCACCTGTTCCAGAAATCTTGTCTGTTGCAATGGGAATGGGTTAGAAGTGATACCTAGGAGTTTAAGCTAAATCACACTCTCTAGAGCCAGCTAAGCAAGCATGGACCTCTTTGGCTGCAGTTCCAAGAGATCTTAAAGTAGACAAAGGGATTGTTGGCTAGAAAGCTGGACCTTAGGGGTAGTAAAGAAGATAGAGGTCATGGAGAAGGAAGATGGCTAGCAAAGACCTAGGGTTTGGGTCTTTATTTTTATAGTTGAATCTCCAGGTGGGTGGCACCTTGCCAAACTGTAATCCCACCTACTTACAAGTTCATCCCATAGCTTCCCCTTATTGGTGCATGTGGAAAGGGGCAGGTATTCTATGGGTTGGGCCAATATTTGAAATACTACACTCTATCTCATGGAATACCATCTGGCTAGGTGTGAAGTCTTGGCTTCCTGTATCCTCTCTGAAGTACAGATGAATCTTGTCTTTTCCAGGCCTACAAGGTACCATCAACAGGAAATGGCAGTTCAGATGCATATCAGGTCCATGTTCTGCGTGACAACCAGTCTCTTCAGTAATGGGGGAATTTCTCCTTCTTGGTTGTTGTTCTGCTCACAATGGCTAACATGTGCTTCTTCTACCCATAATGCCTTGAGCTGAATGTGTGCAAGCTACATTAACATAAGATGCAGGCAAGTGTTCCCTATGTGAATTCTCTCACAGTAGGTGATGCAGACAGCTTCCTTTAGGCTCATGGTATACAGATGTGTGTGCACAGTCCATGTGTTGCTTGTGTAGCAGATATAAAACCATAAATTAGTCCATTTTTCAAACACCCTGGAGAAAATGGCTACTATAGAGGGTGGACTCTGTGGCCTTGTACCCTGCTGAGGTCCCTCCCCTCCCCAAACCCCAAATCTCCAGGTATTTCCCAACCCAGAGCTGGCAATCCTCCCCCAGGGGATCTAAATCCTTGAGACTTGAAGAAAGTCAGCTCTAGCATATAGATGTATCCTTTTTGCCACTTTTCTGGGTACTTCTCTCATGCTGTTAACTGCCTTGCATCTTATTTAAAATAAAGTCTCCACATCAAGCCAGGGGCTCTGGTTCACCCAGAGGCATGCACCTGAAAACAGGGACCGGCACTAGTAAATAGGACACAGGAGTATCTGAAACTCTTCCCGCTTCTCCGAGGTGAATGAAAAAAGAGTACAAAATAAATAAATGCATTAAAAGCTAAGGCAACGTGTGTGTGTGTGAAATGCCATTAAGTTGCTTCCTACTTAGCGCGACCCTATGAATTAATAACCTCCAAAACATCCTCCCGTCGTTAACAGGTTTGCTCAGATCTTGCAAACTGAGGGCCATGGCTTCTTTGATTGAGTCAATCCATCTCAGGTTGGGTCTTCAGTAAATGTAGCAAAAAACCCTCTGTTGTGGTATTTAATTACCACTGCGAGAATGACATATGCACAATTTTGGAAGCAGGACAAAATACCTGACAAATGGGAATGGCTACGGAAAGTTTTGTTTATGGCTGAAATGGATAAACTAACAAAAAATTGAATAACAAAGAAGATAAAGACTTTTTTGAAGAATGGAAGGATTTTAAAGAATATTTAGAAAATAATTGGGATGTTAAAAATAATTTACTGTGTTTAGATAATTATTAAGGGTTGAAATTTGAAAAGTTTGAATTATACAAAATAAGATTGTTACCTTGAGACGTGAAATGAAAATGGGAAAGAAAAAGGGAATTATATTATGTGTGGGTAGGGAGAAGCATTGCGGGAAGCCATTGTATTGGGGGGGGGGAGGAGATAAGAGAAATGGATTTGGAATTATGGGAATGTAACTAAATGTTGAATATGTTATAGCCAAAATAAAAGTTTTTTTGGGAAAAAAATAATACACTTTCAATGCACTTTTGAACCAGATGTTGCCAGTTCACACAGTAAAAATCCAGTTGGAAAGTGTATTGAAAGTGGATTATTTAGTGTGTGTGATCGCAGCCCAAGAGTAAAAGGCAGATGCAGTATTCGGAGTGGTAGAAGGGGAAGTAGTTTTGAACCCACAGCCCCTGTCTCCTTGGAATGGGGTAGCAAAAACAAGTCAAAACACTTCCACTGGTTTCACAGTGACATCCTTATTCAAAGTTATACCGTTCTAACCCCATGGATTTAGAATCGTGTAACTCTGCTTAGGACTGCATCAGTTGAAGGCCATGAGTGCTTTCACTCTTTCAGTTCCTGGAAAACAAATGATGTCCACTCTGCCAGGCAACCCTGGTAAGGGAATGTGCCACCGGCTTCCACCTCATTACCCAGTTGAGACTCAAGGGGAGAATGAGGGAGCATCTTGTCAGCATCTTTACATCCCTCATGCTGCCTTTAGGGAGACTCATTTTAGGTTGTATCTATACATTCTTGAGTATGGATTGCACTATCTCTGAGCTACAGAAATAATTCACAACTGGATTTTCCTGTGAGGAGGTAAATGATTATAGAGCATTGATAATGCAGTATCCAATGATGTGTGGCTACAGCCTTATACTTGGAGAATGATGAGGAGGAAGGATGCATAACTTACATTCAGTTTCATAATGCTTGCCATGCCACTAGAGAACATATTTTACTCGTCCTTGGGTTGCCACAGCCCCGTAGTTAAGGACTTTTTAGGGAGGGGGCCTGGGGGGCCGCCTGCTAATCCAATCAAAGGCTCCAGGGCAAGGGCTGCGCCAGCCACAGCCTCCGAGTCCAGCTCCCCCCCCCAAGGAGCCCCAGTGCTTCTTCCCGCAGCACAGCACCAGGGACAGCCTCTGAAACCTCCCTGCCAACAGGCTGACAGGCAGTCAGGGGGAGTCAGGGTAGGGGAGCCGAGATGCAGGAAGGGGGCCCATAAAAACTGCTAGGAGGCCAGGCCCTGCGGGCCCCGCATTAGCTACGGGCCTGGGTTGCCACCTGTGCTTTTCCTTTAACAGTTGTGAAGAAGTCTAGTAGGTGAAGCCTTTCTAGCTCTAGAATGATCCTTGACTTAGTGTCCACCACTGTGCGTCCTGGTGCCCATGGCTTCTTCCCCCAAACACCTCCTCCTCAAAGCAAAAGAATTAATCCTAGTTATTTTCTACCTCACTGGTAGAAGACCTCAGCATACATCACCTTTGTATGAAACACCCATTTAGAAATAGTGGCCCCCAATATAGGAGGATGCTTAGTTGACATTCTATAGTTGTCCCCTACAGCAGCCATTTTGTGACTGGTCCCATCTCCCTTGGCAGCCATTTTGTGGTGGGACCTAATGCCTTGCTTAAAATTCCCAGAGTGCCCATAGAGGCATACCTATTTACTCCACTTCTCCCTGATACATAACTGCTAAAGTTATAGGTCTTCTTCTACAAGAAAAGGATGTCAATCCTGTGCTGCTCTGTTTCAAGCTCAAATGATGGTTATCCATCTCAAATGTGCCGTGAGAATAACCAGAGTTACAGCACTCTGGTTTTGCCGTCTTCAAATAATGTGTTCACATTTGTTCACCAACTCCTGGGTAAAAGTTTTCTACCATTTTTTTAGCAGTAATCAGTACTCTGCCCTCGTAGCAGCTATCCTAGAAAAGATGGTGTTGCAATGGCAAGGGGACATACAATGATAATGCATTAAATGTTAATGTAACTTTAGATATTGCATTACGATCTCTGAAGAATAGTAATTCTTCAAATATATGGATGATTCTGTAGAAGACGAGGTCTCCACTGTACAAAATTTATTCCTGTCAGCAATATTAGAAATGTAATTCTTATGAAATGGGAAACCAGAGGGACCAACAAATTCTTCAGTATATATTTAATGACTTTAAAATATATATATTATATTAAGGGTGTTTTTTCAAAAAAATTAACAGGCCCTTGTAATTTCAAAGTCAAAGTAAGAAATCCAGCTTTTACATTTTTCATGTTAATCTTTGGTTTTGCAGTTGTTTGTAAAGGAATGCTTTTGAGTATGAACTCTAACAAGGGACCTGCAGAGAGACTTGTAGCTCGGTAAGAGTGACTAGATGATGGGGGAAGCAGAGTGGAAGCTCTGGAAATCGTTTTACATCAGATGCTTTGGGAATGCTGGCCTGTATCCTAACACTTCCTTCTGATTGCTTCTCATCTTCTTCCATTACAGCGGTGGTCTAACCCTGCATTGGCATGTTCCTCTGGTGTTAGGAGCTCTAATTCATGCAAGATGAGTCATTTCCATTAAGTAGAAAAAACATCTGCGAGAGTTGGACTATAAGGAAGGCCAAGCGCCGATTCTTTTGAACTATGGTGCTGGAGAAGACTCTTTTTTTTTTTTGTATATAAACTCTCCTAAAAAGGAGAGAATTTTATTGCTTTTCATATCAGAAAGGAGGGAGGGTATATAGAGGGATAAAGAAAAGGTCGAGTGATACTTTCATTAGTATATTCAACTGTTAGTAATAGTAAAAAAAATCTTCTTTGGCTTCATTGTGTTGTCAATCGTCTTTCATCTTCTCAGTTATAAACAGTTATTAGTAAAAATTAGTAATGTCCCACAATATCGCTGTTAGTAAAAAAAAAACAAAAAAACCCTTTTCAATCGCCTTGTGAACTGACTCTTCTATCCTCGGGCTGGTTTCTCCTCCGATGAAAAAACCAGGAAGGGTCCTCCTCCTCCTCTTCAGTGCTGGAGAAGACTCTTGAGAGTCCCTTGGACTGCAAGAAGATCAAATCAGTCAATCCTAAAAGAAATCAACCCTGACTGTCTCCTGGAAGGCCAGATAATGAAACTGAAGCTCAAATACTTTGGCCACCAAATGAGAAGGGAGCACTCACTGGAGAAGACCCTGATGCTGGGAAAGATTGAAGGCCAAAGAAGACGGGGACGGCAAAGGATGAGAAGTTTAGACAGTGTCATAGATGAACATGAAATTGAGCAAACTTCAGAGGACGGCGGAAGACCGGACGGTCTGGCGGGATCCGGTCCATGGGGTCACGAAGAGTCGGACTCGAGTGTGCAACTGAACAACAACAAGAAAAAACATCTAACACTACAAGAAAGCACTGCACAATGGAAGATGTCATCCACAAATATTTTTCCAGCAGAATGGTCATGGTTCTTGCTGTCCCATCTCTTTCTGGCATTAGACTGAGGCATGGGACGTGCTTGGCAGAATGGAAGATGTTCCAGCCAATTGGAGGGTTTAGAGCCAGTGGTTGAGAGCGGTGAACTCTAATCTGGAGAACCGGGTTTGATTCCTCACTACTCCACTGGAAGCCTGATGGGTGACCTTGGGCTAATCACAGTTCTCTTAGACCTCGTTCAACCCCACCTACCACACAAGGTGACTGTGGTGGGGAGAGGAAGGGAAGGCAATTGTAAGCCACTTTGAGATGCCTCACAATAGAGGAGGAGGAGAAGGAGAATTGGGTTTATATCTTACCCTTCACTCAGAGTTGCAGAACTCTGCCTCTCCCCACAACAGGCACCTTGTGAGGTAGGTGGGGCTGAGAGAGCTCTGAGAGAACTACTCTTTAGAGAACTGCTCTGAAGGAACTGTGACTGACCAACTCTTCTTCTTCTTCTTCTTCTTCTTCTTCCTTCTTTCTTCTTTCTTCTTCTTTCTTCTTCTTTCTTCTTCTTTCTTCTTCTTCTTTCTTCTTCTTCTTCTTCTTTCTTCTTCTTCTTTCTTCTTCTTCTTCTTTCTTCTTCTTTCTTCTTCTTCTTCTTCTTCTTCTTCTTCTTCTTCTTCTTCTTCTTCTTCTTCTTTCTTCTTCTTCTGAAGCTACTTAGCAGAGCTCCACTCCTCCTCCCATGCAGACATTTGCCATGTGCTGCTACTCTTTTGCACCTTTATGAGGGTAGGGTGGCCATCCTCCAGTTTGATACTGGAGTTCTCCCAGGATTAGAACTCATTTCCAGAATATAAAGATCCGTTCCCTGGGAGAAAATTGGTGGTTTTGGAGGGTGGACACTATGGAATTACATCCCTGCTGAGCTCCCTCCCCTCCCAAACTCTACTCTCCCCAGCCCCCCCCCCCCAGCCCCCCCCCCCCGATCTCCAGGAATTTGCCAAGCCAGGCATCTCTACCCATAGGATACTGTGGGATTAGTTGGTTACTTCAGGCCAAGCAAGAATTTGGGGTTTTCCCTAATCGGGTTTGGAGGGACCTTTTTTGCCTGCTTCACAATGTCCCTAGGGACTATGGTATAAATAAGCCTGGTAATGTCCTAACTATTTTGGGAAGAGTGGGACAGGTTGCTCATTTTGGGTGATGGGATGACTTGGGAAGGAGCACCATTGTTCTAAACCTGGTCGTGACCCACAATGCATCAGGGGAGGGTTATGAAGCTTGGCAAGGATCAACATGGCTTGATGTAATTACTGGCTGAGGTTGGAGCCAGGATGGATTTGTTCAAATAATGGCAGCCACAAAAAGACTGCTTGGCTCAGCCTGTCCCTTAAAATATGTTAGCATATTTCATTAAATTATGTTGTAGATCAGCCCTTTAAATAAACTACTTAAACTGATATTGCTGTATTGGGTCTGCATGTGGGAAGAGAGTGCCTGGGACAAAAGGTGAAGAAGGATGCAGCTAGAA
This sequence comes from Gekko japonicus, assembly GCF_001447785.1. Lineage (NCBI taxonomy): Eukaryota > Metazoa > Chordata > Lepidosauria > Squamata > Gekkonidae > Gekko > Gekko japonicus. The sequence goes on along the minus strand of NW_015176505.1, from coordinate 378,932 downwards.
GCAAATCTTAGGATCCAAACCTTTGGCTAAAGAGCTGTCTGCCCAGATCAGCAAAGGAAAATTCCTACTTCAAACTGCAGTGGATACACAGTGGACACACAAATACATATATATTCTGTATATAAAGATATAGGAAATTATTTTTATTAAGGACCTAAAAACACCCTGGGTGAGTTTTAAGGATTGAAAACCCCTGTCACAGTCATAACAAGACATGCCATGGCTTGGATCCATCAGAAAGTTTACACACACTCCATAATGCACCTTCAATCCACTTTCAGTGCACTTTGCAATGGGACATCACTGTGTGAAATGGCAAAACCCACTTGCAAATGATTGCTAAAGTGTACTGAGAGTGCATTATTCATTGTGTGTGAAAGTACCTTAGGATTTTTAATTTCATTTCATTTGTACCTCATTTTTCTTTCCAATGGGCACCTTCCAACATTCTCCCCTTCTGCATTTTATCCTGAGAATGTGTGACTGGCCCAGGGTCACCCAGCAAGATTCTACAGTAGAGTGGGAATTTGAACCTGTGTCTCCCAGATCATAGCTCAAACCTCTAACCACTGCACCACTAGTAGACTAAAAAGTGCAACTTCCCCACACCCTCTAGTGGTGTTCTTGGGGGGGAATAGGGAACCTCCAGAAAAGTATAAGGGTGGAGTTGGAGGAATGCTACAGGAAGGCGGCAGGGGTCATTTCCTGTGGGAGCGCACAGGAGCGGAGCTCCGGCAGTAAAGAGTCCAGGGGGCGGGCACATGCAACAAGCCCCGCCCCCTGCTCCCAGCAGCCCTCAGTCAGAGTCAGAAGCAGCCAGGTAAGCTGCAGAGGGGTTATGCTAATAGCTCCTGCACCTCTTTTTCTACCACATGACCCCTGGAAGGGGGCATTGAGAAAAACCACCCCCTCCCCCGTATGGGGGCAGAAATTCTTTGGTAGATTCAAGGCAATGAAAGAAATGGACCGGGATGCAACACGTGCAGAGGAGGCCCAGAGCAAAAGGAAGGACCTTTAAATCTTGAGAATGATGTAGAATGGCTAAAATGGGGGCCACTGGGAAGCCATTTTGGTGACCAGGGACAGCTAAGAGAAAATGCAGACAGGTGGGAAATGGACGCAGAAGTGTTGGGTTCAAACTAGGATTGCCAACCCCCAGGCGTGTCCTGAAGATCTCCTGGAATTGCTACCGATCTTCAGACTACCAAATCCAATCCCCCTGGAAAAATGGCAGCTTTCGAGGGTGGACTCTGTGGCATTGTACCCTACTGAGGTCCCGCCCCTCCCCTCTCCAAACCCGCCCCTCCCCAGGCTCTGCTCCCAAACGTGCAAGAATTTCCCAACCCAGACTTGGCAACCCTAGTTTAAAAAGACCATTGGCAGCAGAAGAAATAATTGGAAAAGGAAATGGATGAAGCAGGCAGAGGGAGTGAGGGAGAGAGGAGATGCATAGGAAAAGACGAGATAACACAGACCCTTCGAAGGAGACGAGAAGCTGGGAGGAACACTAACGGGTAGCTAAAGCCAGCACATGGGAAAGTTGATCAGAATGGCAACTGCCCACAAAACGAGGCATGTTTCCAATCTGAGCCCACACAAAAGAGACTTGAGAAATGAGGCAAGACAACACTTACCTGCTTCCCCTTGAATTTGATGGCTGCACCTGCCCTGACCTGGATAGGCCAGGCTGGCCTGATCTCATCAGATCTCAGAAGCTAAGCAGGGTCAGCCCCGGTTGGTATTTGGAAGGGAGACCAGCAAGGAACCCCTGGGTTGTGACACAGGGGCAGGCAACAGCAAACCATCTCCGATCGTCTCTTGCCTTGAAAACTCGACGGGGTTACCATAAGTCAGCTGTGACTTGACGGCGGCAACAACAACAAAACGCGCAAGCTGGCGAGCTGCCATCTGATCAAGAGTTGGTATGCACCAGTTGCATTTCATGGCTGGTGGCCCAGGAACGAAATATGGGGACGGTCACTCAGTCTCCCACTGTCAGCATGTCATCCAGAAGTCACATAAGGACCTTTCCCCAGGATTTTTTTTGCCAGCATGCTTGATATGAAAGGCTGAAAGCCCCATTTCCATGGTGAAACAAACGCCAGGCTCCTTTTTGAAAACACCTCTTCTGCTTTACGAGCCGGGCGGGTGTATGTAAGCCATCAAGAGCCGCGTATGGCTTATTATGACATTTAGCTGATTAAAATAGTCTAGACATAAACTTGAGATTTCAGAAATGTTTAAGCACAGGCAGCAATGCCTTTTTTTTTTAAATGTACAGTAGACAGAGATGGCGAAAGGGGGGACCACCTGTGTCCCGGCAGGAATTCTCGAGCAGGAAGTACTTTTGACTGGAGAAGTGTGTCTGAAAATTAAGGCTTTAAATTAACAACAGCTTGTCGATTCGATTATTTCTCTGCCATAAAGGATGCAGTGTGCTTCCAGAAGGCATGTGATTTCCCCCCCCCCCACCGCCGCCACCCGTCCCGTTGGGTCGTTACCTTTAATAAAGAAAGGACTCTGGCAGTGGTTTTGGCTTCCAAGCTCGGAGGCACAATTTTTAGAACATCTCGGAATAAATAGCAGCCAGACGGTGGTGAAGCATACCTGTGGCTGAGGGAGACGGGAAATCTGTGTTTGCCTTACCGTGGGCATAGTGGTGTGCATGGCACACGGGAGCAGAAACGTCCTACACAAGCAGAGTTCCTCCTTGTCTGTCAATTCAAAGTGAAAGAGAAAACTGGGGGGGGGGGCTTTTTGTATTTTTCATATGTGCATGTGTGTGCATGTGTGTGTGCACCTGAAAGTCATGGCGACCTCTGGTGACTGACCTCTACTGGAGGCCTGGAGGATATTCAGAGAGATGGCTGAATAAAGCCTGCCCCTGTCCTCCCACCACTGGTATTCCAAGGAGGTCTCCCATCCAAGCACTTGCCAGAGTCGACCCGGCTTAGCTTCCGAGAACTGATGAGATCGAGCTTGCCTGGCCTATCCAGGTCAGGGCGTGAAAGGGACAACTTTTAATCAGCAGGGGAGGGGGGGGGATCTTGCCATACTGGGGAAGGGCTGTGGCTAGGGTTGCCAAGTTGAAATATCTCCTTACCGGGGGACTCCTATGCTGTGACTGGAGAGCGCGCACGCGCGCCGCACACACATCACCCGGAAGTGACGTGACGACGCTGGGCACGCTGGGGTGGGGCCACAACCATCTGAGGGAAAAACATAGTTTTCCCTACGATGACCATGGCCCCGCCCCCAGTGTGCCCGGCGTGATCACATCACTTCCGGGTGACGCGCACGTCAGGGTGGGGTTCTCCCCGGGGCCCGATCCGCTGGCGGCAGGGAACGGGCCTCTGGGGCGGGGACTTGGGAAGCCCAGCTGTGGCTCACTGGTGATAGAGCATCTGCTTTGCATGCCGAAGGCCTCAGGTTCAGTCCCTGGCATTTCTAGGTAAAAGAACCAGGCAATGGTGATGGAAAGTGCCATCGAGTCACAAATGACTGATGGCAGCTTCATAGAATTTCAAGGGAAGAGAAGAACGGAGGAGGTTTGCCACAGCCCACCTCTGCATAGCAACCCAGATCTTCCTCGGTGGTCTCCTATCCAAGTACTAACCAGGGTTGACCTTGCTTAATTTCTGAGATCTGACGAGATCAGGCTAGCTTGGGCCGTCCAGGTCAGGGTAGAAATCAAAGCAGACCTGGTACGAGATGATGTAAAAGATCTCTCTGCCTGAGACCCTGGAGAGCTGCTACAGGTCGGAATAGACAATACTGACCTTGACAGATCAACCATGGTGGCTTCTTGTATTCATCCAAGGATGGGGGAAATTCTACCTCTGTCTACACTGCAGCTGCTTTAAATGCTTCTCCGGGTCTTACCTGGGCACTTTTGTGTGTGGTGGAGGTGCTGAATGTTTGTCACACCAATCTGTATTCATGAGGGAACATCTTAGTCAAAAGTAAAAAAAAAACCCAAACAGTCAAAAAATATCATTAGGCCTTCCGTGTTCATTAGCAAGCAATCAAGGTAAAAGTAAGATGGGTCTTTTCTTCACGTGACTAACCAGGATAACATTTTTAAAAAACACCAAAAAAATATTGGAATAGGCACAAGAGAGAAAATAGCTGCTGCTCTGCAGCCGTTACTCTTGCTTTGGAACAAAGCATATTAAAGCAATTATTAAAGGCTCCGCTCAACGTGGGAATTGAGGAGGGGGGGGAATCAATGTAAGACACAGCATTCCTTGATCAGAGGAGAGAATTAGCCAAGGGTAAATTAAACACAGCTGGAATAAGCATAAGAAATAGATTAATTCCACTAGGATTTCCCCCCTTCGGTCTTTACAAATTATAGGAGTTACGAAAACTAGCACTTCCTAATTCCTCCCAGTGTGTAGCATTTTAATCCTCCTGCTCACCAGCCAATATGTATTAAGCAACGGAGATCATTCAGCCTACAGATCAATGACTTCAGAAGAGACACATACATGTTCACCCATTCTTGCACTAATGGTAAAATGTAATATTTAGGGTTATCTGGGGCTGTTGGATATTCTGCAGAATATCAAGATGTGTGTCTAGTAGCCCCTTAACAACTGACAAGATTTCCAGGGTATAAGCTTTTGAGAGTCAAAGCTCCCTTGAGAGCCAGTTTGGTGTAGTGGTTAAGCGCATGGACTCTAATCTGCGATTAGAGTGATTCCCCACTCCTCCACATGCAGCTGCTGGTGTGACCTTGGGCCAGTTACAGCTGTTCTCTCAAGGGCAGTTTTCGAGAGAGCTCTCTCAGCCCCACCTACCTCACAGGGTGTCTGTTTTGGGGAGGGGAAGGGAAAGGGGATTGCCAGCCGCTCTGAGACTCCTTTGGGTAGTGAAGGGCGGGGTATAAACCCAGGCTGAGTTCAGACTGACAGTTTGCCCCGAGATAGGCACGTGCCAGAAATGTTTCACAAACGGATTAAAGGGGCTGTTCACACAGGCACAGCTGTCTGGCATTCCCCAGCCGTACTCAGCCCGTCTTGTAGCGCTTGCCTCCCGAGTTTAAAAAGTCCCTGGTGAAAGTGGTAGCAAACCCTGGGGAGCGCGGTCATCTTGCGTTTATCCCGCACCAACAAAGTGTGAACGCCGAAAGCCGCAATTGCTTGTGCACTTATACGCATAAGCGCATATCTCAGGATTACCAAAAAGAAAGCCGCGCCTTACAGCCCTGCCTCCGCCAGGGGAGGGCCAACAGTGCGAATGCTCCCTTGTGCCTCCTCCCTGGTATGCTCCCACATCAGTCGGTGCAGTGTGACCGGGAAAACCCGGAACAGTTTGTGCCAGATCTTTTTGCCACGACTCCCTCGCGCTTCAAACTTGCCAGTCTGACCTCAGCCCCAATCTCTTCAAAGACAGCTTTGAGTCTCAAAAGCTTATACCCCTGAAACTTTGTTGGTCTTTAAGGGGCTACAGGACTTCAATCTTGCTGTTCCATCACGGACCGACATGGCTACCAACATGACACTATCGGGAGGAAATGGCATTCTTTTGAGTCTCGGCTTTCTTTTGTTTTTCAGATGACCTTTCACTTACCTGTGGTTGTTCCACCCTTTCCACCAGCCACAGTCCCACACTCCCCATGCCAATCCCTGAATGCACACTGGGTTGCCAACCTCCAGGTGGGGGCTGAAGTTTGTGACTGACCTCCAAATTACAGGGATCAGTTCCCCTGGAGAAAAGGGCAGCTTTGGTGGATGGACTTTGTGGTTTCACATCCGTGTTGAGCTCCCTCTCCTCCCCAAATACGGCATCCCCCAAGCTCTGCCCCAAATCTCTAGGAATTTCCCAACTCAGAGATAGCAAATCTAATGTGCACAGATTTGTCATCTGAATGAGGATAAAACAAAGGAAGGTCCATGTAATCTATTGATTTTGCAAAGATGTTTCTACCTCCAGGGAGGTCAGGGTAGCCTACATGATTCTTCTCCAGGGCTCTTTTTGTAGAAAAAGCCCAGCAGGAACTCATTAGCATAATAGGCCACACCCAACAGCTGGAACTCATTAGCCTATTAGGCCACACCCCTGACAACACAGCATATTAACATATTAGGCTACACCCCCATGTTACCAGAAGTGTGGTCATCCAGCCACACCCACCTTTTGCTTCTCATTCTGTTTACCTTGCTTGTTGTCAAAACCCAGGGCTTTTTTTGTAGCAGGAACCCCTTTGCATGTTAGGCCACACACCCCTAATGTAGCCAATCCTAATGAGTTTCTGCTGTTGGGTGTGGCCTATTATGCTAATGAGCTCCTGCTGGGCGTGGCCAACTTGGGAGCCAGCTGGAACTCCGTTCCTGTGCGTTCCTGCCCCAAAATAGCCCTGCTTCTACCCTCCATTTGAAGGTCAAAGAAACACTTGAGGTAGGTTAGGCTGAGAACAAGAGTGACTGGTCCAAGTGCATCCAAGTGAGCTTCGTGGCTGATTGGGGATCATTCAGTCATCCTACCAGCCTTGTATATTCCAGTTTCAAGACCCGAGCAGATGTAGTCTATCTGCCAGATAAGTGGCCAAACACACAAGCCCAAGAACGTAACACATAGAAAAGGAGAAACTGATTTTTATTCTACTGCAGAAAGGTTCAGAGGTTAGAACTCATGTTCCATCAGCGGGATGAGTAACACAGTTCAATCCTGAAGGGCACACATCTCCTTTCTCGGAAAGAGAGTAGAACAAAGACATAGGAAGAGCACAATAAACCCTTTTCACACTTCTAAACTTGAGCCAATAAAGTGAGCCAAGTAGAGACATGTGACCTACAAGGTACCCAAACAGCATCTCCCAGCATGCGTAAGGATTTAAAGATACAGTGGCTATTTACTAATCTATTACTAACCATTTTACTGAATCTGCCAGGAGCAGCACACTGGATGAGGATTAAAAGAACTACTCAATGGCCATTTCCACACTGGTTATGCTGGAAAGTCTTTTTTTCCCTGCTTGCCTATAGCATTGTGGCACATTTGTACGTCTTCTGGGATTTCCTCAGCTTTTTTCTGATCTTTCTCAAGACTGCTTTATTGTGAATTTTTGGGAAAAACCAGAGACAACCTAGATGGCTGTCATGTAAGTGGGAAAGTTTGGATTTCCCCACTCACATGGCAGACCTCTTCCTTGGCCCTGTCTCCCATGGTGGGCATTTCATCCCCTTCTCAATAGAATATAATTGTGATACAACATTATTACAATATGTGTAACAGGTTCTTTGAATTCCCAGCTTTCATTTTAAAAACTCTAGCCCCTTTTGTTGTGGAGATATAAGGGGAAAGATGTCACTCTTCAAAAAAAGAGGCTGGAGACTTAGTTTTTAAATAAATGAAAGCTGGGAATTCAGAGAACCTGATATACATATTGTTATAACTTTATATTGATATAAATATTATTGTTATAACTTTATATTGTTATAAATATTATCTTGCTGATTGTTTAACTAAAATTTAAAGAACCTCAGAGGCCTGGGAGAAGGGGAATAGTTGCTGCTGGGGACTGGAGCAGGAAACCTGTCACATGGAAGCTTCTGGCGATCCATAGCCCAAAGGATATCTGGCTGTCCCTGACCAGAGTTTTACCATAGAGTTTCCAGCAATTCCCAAAGCAACAAGATATCACTTCTCATTTTCCGCAGAAGTGACATGACTGCGCATGCGTCACTGTGCATACCCATGTTGCTGCCCCCCAAGCTCCCATAAGAACATAACATAAGAACATAAGAGACACCAATGTTGGATCAGGCCAAAGGCCCATCCAGTCCAACACTCTGTCACACAGGGGCCAAAAATACCAGGTGTCATCAGGAGGTCCACCAGTGGGGCCAGGACATTAGAAGCCCTTCCACCGTTGGCCCCCCCCCAAGCACCAAGAAGACAGAGCATCACTTACCCCAGAGCCCCTATCTATACCTTGTGGCTAATAGCCACTGATGGACCTCTGCTCCATATGCTTATCTAATTCCCTTTTGAAGCCGTCCATGCTTGTAGCCGCCACCACTTCCTGTGGCAGTGAATTCCATGTGTTAATCACTCTTTGGGTGAAGAAGTACTTCCTTCTATCTGTTCTAACCTGACCGCTCAGCAATTTCATGGAGTGCCCACGAGTTCTTGTATTGTGAGAAAGGGAGAAAAGTACCTCTTTCTCTACCTGCTCTTTCCCATGCATAATCTTATAAACCTCAATCATGTCTCCCCTCAGTCGTCGTTTCTCCAAGCTAAAGAGCCCTAAGCCCTTTAACCTTTTGTCATAGGGAAAGTGTGCCAACCCTTTGATCATTCGAGTTGCCCTTTTCTGCACTTTTTCCAAGGTTCTAATATCCTTTTTTAAGGTGTGGTGACCAGAACTGCACACAGTATTCCAAATGAGGTCTCACCATTGATTTATATAGGGGCAGTATGATATTGGCTCCCACAAGTCCTGGCCACCCTAGGCAGCAGCAATGGGAAAACTATACAAGCTCGTCCCCTTGTAGAAACCACCAGGAAGTTAGCTTTACATGAGCAGACAAGCTTCACTGATGAGGGTCCCCTTTCAAGCATGGCCCTCACCGTGCCTGACAAGCCGCTCCTGCCCTATAGGAACTTCCGGTGTGTTCTCTGATTAGGGCTACTACCCAGAGAACACCAAAAATAAGGCCCACATAGTAATACTAGAAGAAAATGACATATTATGTGTAGAACAGGCTGTCCTTTTGATATATTAAAGTTGCTTTTTGCTGCTATGGTTCATCTCTTCCATGAATATTTCTCAAATACATAAATAAGGAACAGCTTCTTGAAGAATTATTTTCAGAACGGCCAAGGAAGACTTGTAGGACTTTGATTCAGCTACCAGATTTAATCATACAACTTCAGTCATGTTTTTAAACTCCTGTTTTCTCATCTCTCCCTCCCTCCCTCCCTCCCTCCCGCTCTCTCTCATTCACTTTCATTTTTTTTAAAAAAAATCTAAATTATATCTTACGGGTTTGAAATAGCATCAAAGTGAATGCTGGAATGTCCATAAATAACTGTATCTTTTCTTGAAGGTGTGGTGTCCAAGTTTATTTCAGGTTCTGAGGTAGGACAGAGCTCCAGGCCACAGCGCTGAAGACGCTCCAAAGATCTGGCCAAGTCCTTTCATGATCTTGCCGAGTTTCTTTTGCAGTCCCAAACTCACCCCGTTTTTGATGTCTCCTTTGCTATTCCATCACTCTTCAACAAGGCACTATTGAAAAATGTTTAATACAGAGGTTGGATATAAAGTACTATGAGTCCTCCAAAAGGATATTCTTTCTTTCTTCAGATCCCCGTGCCCACCATGAAAAACTGCTCCTGAAGGTCAGGGTACCCTGGGAATGATATCGGATGCTGCAGTAGGAAAGGAGGACTGGTGGGAATCCCCTAGAGTTGCCAGATACCCCCTGGCCACCAGCAGGCCACGAGGGGATAGGGTTGCTCAGTCCAGGTTGGGAAACTCCTGGAGATTTGGGGATGAAGACCGGGGAGGACCTCAGTGGGGTACAATGCCATAGAATCCACCCTCCAAAGTATCCACTTTCTTCAGGGGAACTTAACTTTTGTTGTCTGAAGATGAGCTGTAATTCCAGGGAATCCCCAGGGCCCACCTGAAGGCTGGCATCCCTAGATCCCCACAGATATTCTTGCATGAACACATAGGATTGCTAGGACTCTGGGTGAAGAACATAAGAAGAGCCCTGCTGGATCAGACCAGTATCCTAATGTCAGCTACGCTGCCATGGGGGTTGGGGAGCTCGGTCTGTGTCTGGTTAATTGCTACTGCATTCCTTTCTGTGATTTTTCCGCTTTGCGCTGAAATGCCTATCTATACAGATGTGCAGGAGGGAGTTGTATTGTCTGGGTTTTTCCTAGGTGCCGTGAGAGAGTGTTGGTTCTCAGCTTTAGCTACCTAATGGTCTCCAAGCTTTATCCCGCACATGGGAGGGTGCCTAATTGGCCAGTGCTCTGGGGGGTGGGTGGGGTGCATACGAATACCCTATATCCTATTATGCCCATGGGGCCGCCGCCATTCTTAACAGTGCTTATGTTACTGCATCTATAGCTCTGCAATAAAAGTATTACCATTCCTAAATGCGTGTACTTCATTGTTGGCTGTGGGTTCTGACACCTATGGCCAACGACAGGGCATAGAGTTCAAGGCCTTCCCCTGATGTAGCTTCCTGGCTCTGGGATTTAGAGGCTTACTGCCTCTGAATGTGGAGGTTCCCCTCATTAGACTTCTCCTTCGTGAATTTATCTCATCCCCTTTTAAAGCTGTGTATCCCTGTGGCCATCATGACCAATGTTCCCTCTAAGCTGAGTTAGTGTGAGCTAGCTCAGTTTTTTAGCCTCCAGCTCACACATTTTTGTCTTAGCTCAGGAAGAATGGCTCTAGAGCAAACTAATTTATGCAGTAGCTCACAAAGTAGAATTTCTGCTCACAAGACTCTACCACTTAGAGGGAACATTGATCATGACATCGTCTGGCAATGAATCCCGCATTCTTTACCACTTGGGTAAAGGGCGGTATACAAATCGAAGATATAAAATAAATAAATTCTAATCACTCTCTGTGTAAAGTAGTATTTCCTTTTGTCTGCTCTGAACCTACTGCCCATCAGCTTCATTGGATCCCTTCAAGTTCTAGGGCCACCCTGTTTAACTTCTGAGATATGACGAGATCAGACTATACCATGATGCCAGCTTCCTTCCTACCATTGCTACTGCACAACCACAAAGCTGTTCGACAGCTGCTCAGGTCTGATCTCACCACAGCTATCTAAAGCTCTGCACACCTCACCACTGATCACAGCTGTGAAAAAATAGCATGTTTGCAAGCCAAATATGTCTGCTGCAAAGTTCACAGCACCTCCAGGGCTATTTTTGGGCAGGAACGTACAGGAACGGAGTTCCGGCTGGCTTCAGAGCTGGCCACGCCCACTACAGCCCAAACCTCTATGTGCATGGCTACAGAGGGAAGGCCTGGAGAGTGACCCCCCCCGCGACTCTGAGGCAGGCAGGCAAGGGGCCCCCTGGAAGGATCAGGGAGACATTTAAATGCCCCCCAGTGCATTAAACTGCCTTCCCTTCAAGGGGGGGGGGCTTGCCCAGGCTCCCTGCAGCTGCAGGGCGCCCAGGCAAGCCAAGGAAAGGCATGGGGTGTGGCCAAATATGCTAATGAGTTCTTGCTGTTGGGTGTGGCCTATTATGCTAATGAGTTCCTGCTGGGCGTTTTCTACCAAAAAACCCCCTGCTAGTTACCATGAACTGTGGGAACGGCAGGCACAACCTCTGCCCCCCACCCCCCAATTTGTGCTTATCCAGGAACTATTTACAGAAAATATTTGGAAGATCCAGAGGAAAACTTGGTTTGTTGTGCTCAAACAATAAAATACAGCTGCTTGTTTCTTAGTCCCAGCTCCTCTTGTGTTCTTCCCATATACTGGTGGTGGGGATCCATGCCAGGGTCAGCCCAACTGCCCATATATTTTATATGCGGCTCCCTCTCCTCACATGGAGGCTTGTTGCAGCTGAGCTTCTCAGTAGGTAATGACTGGCTGTGATTAGTGGAGGGGAAGGTGCCATTTTCGTTTTCTGCCAGAAAGTTCCAAAACTTCTTGGGCTGGGTCTCTTGAGCAAATAGGCACACTGACCGCAGAAGAGAAAGGTAGCTCAAGAAGGATGAACTGAGAGACAGATGGATTTTGGAATGCAAAACCACTCTACCCTTTTCGTCCTCTCTGTCAGAGTTTACAGCCACCTCCCCTCCATAGGGATGCCAGACCCCTCCCCCTCCTCTAGGCCTTGCCCCTCAGCTGCCAATCAGCTGGCTGGCAGGAGGACTTACCAAGAGAAAGAGGAAGGCCCAGGCCACATTGCTGGCATTGCAGAGGAAGTGATGTCATCATGCCAGTGACTTCTGGGCAACGGTCTAGTATTTGGGCAAAAACGGTCTAGGGTCCCGTTCACACGAGGCGATTTGGCCCGGGAGCAGGACAGTTCGGGGGCGGATCAAACCGGTGCGATCATACCAGAACATCTGGGAAGCGTCATGATACCGTCCCCAAACTGGCCCTTTCCCGGCAAAATGCGCCTCAACTTGCAACCACCTACCTCGGTGGTTCAAGTGGAAGCGGCGCGTCAAGCCGGGCGTTTGATCGCCGGCGTGTCTTTGCGCCGGCACAACCCCGGGCCGGAGCCGAACTGCGCATGCTCCGACATGCGCAGTTCGGCCGGCTAGGCGTCCAACCTGTGTTTTCTTCCCGGCGTTTGATCGCGCCGGGGAGAAAAGGCGCCGCGGCCAGGGGATCTCGTATTGGCAAAAACATAGAGTTTTTGCCAAAATACCAGAGCATCACCTAGAAGTCGCTGATATGATGACATAACCGCCTGTTAAGCAGGGCTCAGCGATAGTGAAGACTCCTCAGAAGAAGAGGAGCACTATGTAGCCAGCTCTGAGTCAGAAAGCAGAAAGATGAGCTGCGGGTCTGTCATGATTCACAGCCAACAGCTGGTGCAGATCCACCAACACCCTCCAGCCCTGATTCAGCAGGTGAACCTGCACTGGCCATTCCCAGTCGACCAATGGTCAAATCTGCACTTGCATTTTTAAATCAGTTTCATGGTGCTGTGACGCCGTCTTTCTCTATGCTTGTTTGAATGTTGTTTGGAGAAGATTCTTTTAAAGCAGTGCAGAGGTGCAATGACAGTGGAGCCGCCCTGAAAGGATGATAACCAATGTGGACGTGCAAAAGTATGCTAGCACTGTTGAGGTGTGAAAGCGACACCAAATGTAGACAGCATTTTGAAGACGGCGTCAAAAGGCTGGAACACCAGTGGGAAAGACAAATGCAGATTCTGCCAATATCACCTACACCCTTACAGCACTACAGGTGGAGGCTGGAAACAGAGCTACAGACAAGACGACAAAGTGCACGGCTCCTGGCCTGACGCCAACTGCTTGCTGATAATCAAGATGAGTAGTTGCAGGATTGCTTCTGAGCAACTGGCTACAAGCATGAGCCTTAAGCATATGGCTATAAAAACCAGCCAAGGGAGGCTGTTAGGCATGGACACAACAACATGTAGGATAGATGCTCTACCACCGACTCTGCTTTGCCTGATTTTCTGGAACCTTGACCTTTGGACTGAATGACTCTGCCTTGCCTGACTTCTGGCACAAGAGACTCTGACCCTGCTAGTCAGTACACTTCCTGTCAGCACTGGTGACATGGTCTGAGCCTTTCTCTGTCTCCTGGTAAGTCCCCTGCCAGTTGACCGGAGAGATCTGGCAACCCTACTCCCCCCTCAGCAATATATATGTCCCAAGTGTCCATGTTTTCAGGAGGACCATCTCTTTTGCAAACTCCAGATGATGTCAAGGAGCAAAAGCAAGTGGCTGCAGCTATCAGCCAGCCTGCCTGCCTGCCTGCAGTCTCTCCGTACTTGCTTATATAGCTCTAGCAACAGGCTGCAGGGATCAAGCTCGGCAGGGTGCAGTTGGGCCTGATTGTCCTAGCAGCTTTCCCAAGCCAGGCTGTGTGAGGATTGACACTTATATGCATAGTTAAGCGGCTGATCCATACTTGGCACGATAGATCTTTATAATGCTAGCCAGGCTGAGTAAATTTCTCCAACTTTCCAGTTTTGGCTTTACTTTTCTGACACGATACAAATATATATACTGTGATGTATGTCCCATTTCTACAAGCAGTGAGAGGTTCTAGGGGCTAATGTTTAACTGGATTGGTTTTCTTTGGAGTAGGGTTGCCAACGTCTCAGGTGGGCCCTGGAGATCTCCTGGAATTACAACTGGTCTCCAGGAGACAGGGTTGCCAGGCCCCCGCTGGCAGCGGGGTATCCCCTGCACCCAGTGGGCATTCCCCACTGCTGCTCAGCTATCTGGCAGAGGGAAAATGGCAGCAGAATGGGGAGAATGTTGACAGCATCCTGATGCAGTGATATCACTTCCTGTGTGCCTGGAACTGACGTCAGTGCATCACGGGTGGATGCCAGGGACACTACGGCATTTGGGCAAAACTCTACAGTACACAGGAAGTGAAGTCAGCGTATTGGTGGTGAAGTCAGCAGGTCACCAGTGAGGGCCCCCCACCAAGTCCCTCCCACCCATCCCACTTGCCAAGGAAACCTCCCACTTGCCAGGAATGGAGTTCAGCAAGATGTGATTCCTGCCATACAGTCTAAAGCTGCCATTTCCTCCAGGGGATCTGATCTCTGTACACTGGAGACTGGTTGTAATTCCAGGAGAATGCTAGGACTCACCTGGAGGTTGGTAGCCATCTATTCTAGATTGTTAAAGCAAAGCCAAACAGTAATCTTGAGGTCACATGCCCATATATGCATGTCATTAACACTGAAATGTTTTACCAAGGAATATGGCGGTGGTGGAAAGTGCTGTCCAGTCACAGCTGACTTATGGCGACCTCTCTGGGTTTTCGTGGCGAGAGACGAATAGAGGTGGTTTGCCATTCGCTGCCTCTTCTGTATAGCCACCCTGAACTTCCTTGGTGATCTCCCATCCAAATACTAACTGGGGATGACCCTGTAACTACTGAGATCGGATGAGACTGGGTAGCCTGGGCCATCCAGCTCACGTCAGCTGAGGAGCCACCACCAAAAAAAGCTCTGTTACCAACAGTGACCATTGTTATTTTAGATGAGAGTTGCATCCAGAAGTGGTTCTCATTCCCACATCGGACAAGACTGAGCTAGCCTGGGCCATCCAGGTCAGGGCACTGAGGAATATGTATATCACTAAATTACCGCACCAAAGAAATCCTGAGGATGCATTTGTCAGATGAAGATTGCTTTTTCAATATTTCATCAGTGTCCAGGTACATATTGCTAATGAGCAGGAAGAAAAAAAGTAACACTCCCCAACAAACATTCCAGCAAACTACACACAATCAAGCAATATGTAACTTTCGAATCCGACTCTAGGGTTGCGGTGCTCATCTCCGTTTCAAAGCCGAAGAGCCAGCGCTGTCCGAAGACGTTTCCGCGGTCATGTGGCCGGCATGACTAAACACCAAGACGCACGGAACGCTGTTACCTTCCCACTGAAGTGGTACCTATTTATCTACTTGCAATTTCTTGCTTTCGAACTGCTAGGTTGGCAGGATACCGTTTGCAAACCACTAATTTGTCTTTGAAAATAGGACCAGGTGATTTGAAACGCCATAATCCAGGAAACAATTCAAATGAAGAAAACATTACAAGCATTCCTAGGGCCTGCCTACCTGAGGGACTGCCTTTCCCCATATATTCCCCCAAGAGCACTGCGGATTGGAACACAACACCGTCTGGCCCCCCATGGGCCTAGGGATGCCAGGTTGTCAGTAACCAGGTCCAGGGCATTCTCCCTGGTGGCCCCAATGCTGTGGAACGAGCTCCCCAATGAGATTAGAGCTCTACGGGACCTCCAGCAGTTCCGTAGAGCTGTGGAAACTGAACTGTTTCACCAAGCGTTCAAATAAGAACTGACTGCACCGGTTGGGTCGCACTAGCACTTTACCATAGGATGCTGCCATATTTACTTAGTTTTACCGTATTTATTGTATTTTACATTTTGTATTAAGTAAAGGTAAAGGTGCCCTTGCTCGAAAGCCAGTCGAGTCCGACTCTAGGGTTGCGGTGCTCATCTCCATTTCAAAGCCGAAGAGCCAGCGCTGTCCGAAGACGTTTCCGTGGTCATGTGGCCGGCATGACTAAACACCAGGGTGCATGGAATGCTGTTACCTTCACTCCGTCATGCGGCAACCTGGGTCTCGAACTGCTGAACGACTGACCTTCCACAGCCTGCAGTTCAGCGTCTTAACCACTTGAGCCACCGCAGCTCCATATTTTGTATTAGCTGGTTTTAAATTGTATGTTGTTTTAAACTGTTTGTAAGCCGGCCTGAGCCGCTTCAGCGGGAGGGCGGGGTAGAAATCCAATAAATAAATAAATAAATAAATAAATAAATGAGTGAGCACCACAGTTGTTCAAGAACTCAAACATCTGCTGACTAAGCACTTCTTCCTTGTCCTGGTGGAAAGTGCCATCAAGTCACAGCTGACTTATGAAGAAGAAGAAGAGATGAGAAGAGGCTGGATGTGTACCTCACCCTTCACTACCCAAACAAGTATCAGAGCGATTTACAATCTCCTACGCCTCCCCACAACAGACACCCTGTATGGCAGGTGGGGCTGAGAGAGCTCTTTCAAGATCTGCTTGTGAAAGAACAACTCTGAAATAACTTGTAACTGACCCAAGGTCACTCCAGCAGCTGCATGTGGAGGAGTGGGGAATCGAACCCAGTTCTTCCAGATTTGAGTCTGCACTCCTAACCCCACAGGGTTTTCAATGCAAAGGACATACAGAGGTGGTTTGATATTGCCTGTCTCTGTGTGGCTACCCTGGACTTCTTGCTGGTCTCCCATCCAAGTACTAACCACAGCCAACCCTGCTTAGCTTCTGAGATCTGATAAAATCAGGCTAGCCTAGACCATCCAAGTCAGGGCCTCCCTTGCAGGCCCACAGCTACAGTGGGGCGTCTCGGGGCTAGGCCCCCTGACTTACAGGCAAGGCCCCCTGACTTCTCATCCAGCCCAGGACCCCCGAGCCGTGGCAGGTGCAGGGAAGGAGATGGATATTCCTTTAATTCAATTAGCCAGTGCCCCCTAAGAAATTTAAATGCCCCCTGACTTAAAAAATCCTGGCTACGGGCCTGCTCCCTTGTCTTACTGGGCCCCAATAGTGTAGATGTTTGTTGTAGTGGTTAAGTGCTCGGACTCTAATCTGGGAGAACCGGGTTTGATTCTCCACTCCTCCACTTGCACCTGAGTAATGTGTGCACAGAATTTCATCCCAAAAATTGGCTTCTGCTTTGCAGTTTGTATTCTTGAGAACCCCAGCCTACCTCCCCCCTCCCATGCCGCCTCTTGCCCCCCCACCTCTGTGACCGGCAAGTATTGCGAAAATTCGACCATAATTTGTCTACAAAAAGCTTCTGATTCAGAAAGCAGAGCAGTTACATTCTGGGGAGGGGGGCTCCTCCTGAGAGCCAGTTTGGTGTAGTGGTTAAGTGTGCGGACTCTAATCTGGGAGAACCGGGTTTGATTCCCCACTCCTCCACTTGCACCTGCTGATGTGACCTTGGGTCAGTCACAAGCTCTGGCACAGCTGTCCTTAAAAAAGAGCAGTTTGTGTCAGAGTGCTCTCAGCCCCACCCACCTCACAGGGTGTCTGTTGTGGGGAGGGGAAGGGAAAGGAGTTTGTAAGCTGTCAAGTATTGACTCAACGCCGTAGTAAGAAGTGATTTCAGCTTTATTTAACAACAGGAACTTCAGAAGAACACACAACAACAAACAGTGGAGCATAGCTCCCTTTTAAACAATCCCGGGCTGATGTAGCCACGCCCAGGAATAGTTAAGGACCAATAGTATTCTTACAATAAAGTCCAATCAGGTCTGTTCCCTCCAGCACAGTTC
>NW_015176505.1:317848-359647 GCF_001447785.1 Gekko japonicus | reverse complement strand
GGTGTGCGTCTTCATTCTCCGTTGTAGCGTTGGACTAGCGGGGCTGCCTACCCGTCCTAGCATCCCATCCTCATCGCCATTTGTCAAGTATTGACTCAACGCCGTAGTAAGAAGTGATTTCAGCTTTATTTAACAACAGGAACTTCAGAAGAACACACAACAACAAACAGTGGAGCATAGCTCCCTTTTAAACAATCCCGGGCTGATGTAGCCACGCCCAGGAATAGTTAAGGACCAATAGTATTCTTACAATAAAGTCCAATCAGGTCTGTAAGAAGTGATTTCAGCTTTATTTAACAACAGGAACTTCAGAAGAACACACAACAACAAACAGTGGAGCATAGCTCCCTTTTAAACAATCCCGGGCTGGTGTAGACACGCCCAGGAATAGTTAAGGACCAATAGTATTCTTACAATAAAGTCCAATCAGGTCTGTTCCCTCCAGCACAGTTCTCCAGCTTTGATTGGTTACATTTTACCTTTAGCCAATAGGATTGTTCCAGCTTAGAATCCTGGCTGACACTCAAGCTTAACATTGCATTCAATACAGTGAAAACATAACATAAGCCACTCTGAGACTCCAAGTGAAGGGTGGGGTATAAATCCAATCTCCTCCTCCTCCTAGATAGAAAACACTTGACAAAGTGCTTGCCGGGAAGGAAATCTTGATGCCGAGCTTCCCAAGTTAGCTGTAACCACCAGGTTATAAAAATGAGAGAACATCTAAACAAGCACACCACCCTGAGACCAAATAAGAAGGAAGGATAAAGAACAGCCTTTCAGAATGGTACTGTTTCAACCATGAGTCCTTGAGTCCAGTAAGCATGGGGAAGAGGTTGGGTGGTGGTTTCTCACATTCCTGTGGTTTAAACACACACCCTACTCATCACTGAGATGAGCTGGAAAAAAAAAGAAACCTTAGTAATGAAAGAGAGCTCTGATTTATTTCCTGATAAAATAACCTTTGCTCTCAGAAGCTAATGTTTCAGCTGCAGCGTGTACAGAATGATCTTTTATTTCCATCCGTCAAAGCCTACACCAGGCTTGATATTCATAGCATTCTTGCCATAAAGCAATGTGTTAGCCAGGGGATGGAAAATTGCTGCTTGTAACTTCTCTTTCTCTCTTCTAGGAAGAGGCCACAGGTTGGGAGGGAAGGGGAAAGAAGGAGAGAAGAGGCTAACTAAAGCCGTTGTAGTACAAGGTACAATAATCCCCATCTGTTATAGCCTGGCTAAAGGTTTCCCTTGCTCAAAAGCCAATCGAATCCGACTCTAGGGAGCGGTGCTTCATTTCCAAGCGGAAGACCCAGCGCTGTCCGGCTAGGATGGCATAAAAGAAGTCATCCGACGGCCTTTCATGAGGAAAGACTCTTGCTTTGGAGTGCAAATTGCCTGAAAGTCCTCTACAATATCTGATTGCAATCGTCATAACTTTGTTTTCCAGAAATAGCTATCATTCTAGATTTAGCAAGACACAGAAATTCCATTGCAAACTCAAGGCCAGGAAAGCCAGTGTGGTGGTCCTTGGTGGGCCTGCTAAGTCTTGTGCTGAGCAAGGCTTTTATCTACCGCTATTTCCATCTTCTTATCTTATCCTGTAATTTGGCTCTGGCTGTTGTACACCAGACCAGACCATACATTTCAGGCAAATTCAGGACTCTTGGCTCTTTTGGTTTAGTGTCAACAAACTGTGGGAACAGCTGGCAGACCGTGATGACAGTCATCAGGGGATCTAGGGCGAGCACAACTCCCTGTTTTCTTTCCTAAGTGGGATGCGTCTATGGACCAGCAATCCCCGCTTTCAAACCACCTTCAGGCAAACCCATATTGCCTGTCCGCAGTCTTAGTTGTGAGAAGAGGTGCTACAAGCTTCACAGCAAACATGTTCCGAAGGTGAATAGACCATTTTCAACTGCTGTGATTACTCATGAGCGGAGCCTCACATCTCCTTGGTTGGCCACTGTCTGAACTGAACAGTTGCTAAACAGCTTTGTGGCTGCGCAGTAGCCATGATGGTAACATTTCATTTCCTTCTGCTTTGTGGCTACTTTTAAATCTACACAGTACACACACACACACACACACAAACTTAATCAGTCCTCTGGGGCCATCAAGGTCAGTACTGTCTACTCAAACTGGCAGCGGCTCTCCAGGATCTCAGGCTGAGGTCTTTCACGTCACCGACTACCTGATCCTTTAACTAATGATGGCTAGAGACTGAACCTGGGACCTTTTGCATGCAAGCGGGCACTTTGCCATTGAGCCAAAATAGGAGAAACTGCACAACTCTCTCGTGCTCCTTTAAGCCTGGGCTGTATCAGCACTGGCAATGTAAGGGTTCTGGGGTGATTTCTCATTCCTGCAAAAACCAGATGGGCCAAGCACCTGTGGTACATGTTGAGCCCTCTGCAGTGGCATGGGCCTTGGCTAATTCCCCAGTATTGTTAAGGATTGCCACCCTCCAGGTGGTGGCTGGAGATCTCCTGGAATAACAACTGATCTCCAGAGATTGGTTTCCCTGGGCAAAATGGCTGCTTTGGAAGACGGACTCAATGGCGTTATATCCCATGGAGGAGGAGGAGAGATTGGATTTATACTCCGCCCTTCACTACCCAAAGGAGTCTCAGAGTGGCTTCCAATCTCCTTTCCCTTCCCCTCCCCACAACAGACACCCTGTGAGGTAGGTGGGACTGAGAGAGCTCTTTCGAGAACCACTCGTGAGGGAACAGCTCTGAGAGAACTTGTCTCAAGGTCACACCAGCAGCTGCATATGGAGGATTGGGAATCAAACCCAGTTCTCCCAGATTAGAGTCTGTGCTCCTAACCACTATACCATATCGGCTCTCGGTCTGGAGGCCCCTCCCCAAACCCTGCCCTTTCCAGACTCTGCCCCCAAATCTCCATGGATTTCTCAAACCAGACCTGGCAATCCTAATTATTCTGGCCTTGAACCCAGCCCCCCACCCCAGGATGTAGGGTTGCCAACCCCCCCAGTTTGCCAGGGGTCCCCGTTTTTGTGGCGGTTTGCCCCACCCCCCACAGCCACCCATCTCTCTCCCTTTAAGTGTGTGGAACCCGTGTTTCCTCCCAAGCCCGATCTCCGCAAGCTTGCAGGGAAATGCCAGCTTCGTGCTCTTAAAAGGGAAACGCAGCTGCTCTTAAAGGGGAAACGCCATCTCCTGCATTTAAAAGGGAAACGCCGGCTCCTTTAAGTGCAGGGAACTGCCGTTTCTGGAGATCCGACACACGGGCGGGGGGGGGGACGTCCCCAGCATGACATCATCACGTCAGGATGCCCCGCCCCCTCCAGGAACGCTCCCAATGTCCCCCGCTAGGGGTGGAAGATGGACTTGGCAACCCTACCAGGATAGCAGAGAAAACCCATTACCTTTTCTTCAGCCAGTCATCTGAACTCAGACTGGATCCTTGTGCATGTAAAGGACTGCTGTGAAGGGGAGACCAATCTAGCACTCAGAGTGTGTGCACAGGTTGCTCCTGCTCTAGATGTGCATAGCTGAACAATGTCCAACACTTTTTGTTTTTCAGGTCCAGTGCAACACAGTGTTTAGGTTATTGGACTAGGATCTGGAAGACCTGGGTTCAGACCTCCCTTCTGCTCTGGGAGCTTGCCAGATGACCTTGGGCCAACTACTTTCTCAGCCTAACCTCTTCCACACAGGGTTATTGTGATAATAAGATGAGGAAGGGAGAATCATGTATGCTGCTTCTTAGAAAAAGAGTGGGATACCCACAGACGAGATGGATAAATCAAAGGAAGGACCTATTCTGAATGCTTCCTCCCCTTCTGGAACCAAGAAGGGATTTGCACTGACAATCTGACACCACTCTCCCTGCCTCTCATTCTATCATTTGTGTTTGGGTTGCCAGGTCTGGGTTGGAAAATACATGGAGACTTTGGGGGTGGATCCGGGAGAGGGTGGGGTTTGGGGAGGGGAGGGGCCTCAGCATGGTACACTGCCATAGAGTCCGCCCTTCAGAGCAGCCATTTCTTCCAGGGGAGCTGATCTCTGTCAGCTGGAGATCAGTTGCAAAAGCGGGAGATCTCCAGGCCCCACCTGGAGGCTGGCAACCCTAATCTCTGTGTTAGGGGAAAGACTTGTGTCCAGCAAGGCTGTGTCTTTGGGGAGCCAGTGTGGTTTTGTGCTGGTTAAAATGGTGCTAAGCTGTAATTAATGTGTGCTATATGATCCTGAGCAAACACCCTTGGAGAGCTAGAATTTAACATCAGCAATTCCAAAATGCTCCTTTCCCATAGGCAAGCTGACATTTCCCACCAATGTCTCCTCCAAGCATGTGTTCCCACATTTCATTTTCCTCTCCCCTTGATATATTAGTCTGGTAGACTGGGCTTCCTCAGAGACAGAAACTGTGTGCAAGTTAACATAAAAAAAGAATTCACAAAGCTTTGCTAAAATGTGACTGGTGCTTTGGTGCCAATATGGGATTGTAGAAGAGCTTGTTCGAATGTATTCTTTTAAAATTTCATAAAAATGGATGCATTTTAAATGGAAATCTCTACCACTCCGTTTCTCCAAGGAGATTAGAGAGAGTGTCTTTCTACCCACATACTTGGTACAATTGCTTGAAGTGTGTTCTCTTCTTCCGGAAAGCCAGGATTAACATTCTTTTTTCAGAAAAAGGGAGAAAAACCTCAATCGAGGCACTCTATAACTCTTGTATTCACACAGATCTGTTCTGAACTAAGTCAAACACAAAACAGCCTAACCATCTGATTTTGACTAGAGATAGGACAAAAATAATTGCACACACCAAGGGCTCTTTCATATCAAGTCCTTGGCAAAGGGGGTGGGGACTTGAGATATAAAATAATTATTTAAAAGATTTATACCATAATTCTTAGCCATGGGTTTCTGAAGCAGCTTCCAGATAAAATACATAAAAGGAGATTGCCAGCTCCAGGTTGGGAGATTCCTGGAGATTTGGGGGTGGAGCCCAGGGATGGCAGGGTTTGGGCAGGGTAGAGATCTCAGCAAGGTATAATGCCATAGAGTCCACCTTACAGAAAAGCCCTTTTCTCCAGAGGAACCAATCTCTGTTGTCAGAAGATCAGTTATAATTCCAGGAGAGCTCTAAGTCTCACCTGGAGGTTGGCAGCCCTAGCATAAAATGGTAATTCAGTAAAACCCTCACCATACCTAAGAATAAAGTGGCTGGCCCCCATACTAATTATAAAAACGGTGAAAACAGGCTACCAATTCCCACAGTAGTGGTTGCTACGTAATCATAATCATGGGGGACTCCCCGGATAAAAAGACGGTATGACTATGATTTATCCCCTAAAAGAGGCCCAAGAATCCTGTTTCCCTAAAAAAAAAAACCCAACCAGACCTGATGAGGACTAAAGATGCCCCAGGAGCTACAGAATGTTGAGAGTCAGACCTGGCCTAGACATGCAGCTGAATGAGGGGGTAGAATTGTGAGGTAGGAGAATGGGCCATACTTCTTCAGACTTGAGGCAGGGGGGAGTCATATTTTTTAAAATTCTCCTCTGTTGGATTATACAGATAGCAGAATACACAAGGCTTATAGATCAGCAAAGCCTGTCTGGAGTGTGTGCTATAGAGTTAAAAATTTACACACGAAGCCTCTTTATAATTGCAAATTAATATGAGTCCTTTTATTTAAGGAACTCCATTCTAGATAGGATAGAGAAGAGATAGGTTCCTAACCTAGACTAACTAGCAAGGAGGGACAGAGATACAAGAACAAGTCCTGCTCTCATGTTGCCAAGATGGAGGCATCTGGCATTGTGAGGAGAACAAGGGAGAAACTGGAAGCTTTCCCTAAGAGTAGCAATCTATACTTCAAAGGCATCAGAGAGAGAAGGGAAGGAAGTTTAGTGTCCTAGCCTATCTATCTCTCTGACTCTCTTGTCGTCTCCCTCTGTAGTCTGAGGCAAAAGACAGCAGAAAGTCCTTCACTTCCAATATCCCCTACATAAAAACTCCCTGCAATCTGAAGTGGTACCACCTCAGCACTCTGCCACCTCATTTCCACCTCCTTCTGCTGACCAAGTCTCACTTAATGATGAAAAAAACCAGGGAGCCTGTTCAAGCCTGCAAATAAATGGAGAGGGAAATTCTGGAGACAATTTCTCAGTCCCCTCTACCTTGCAATCCGTTTTGGAGGGAAAACTTTCACCAATAGAGGAGTAGGGGGTGGAGCCTGGGGAGAAGGGATAAAAGGCCTTGCCCAAAGTGAGGGGAGGGGTTTCACTCCCAGGGAGCAGAACTGGTGTGAGGCTGCTGCAGTTGTAGGGATCCCTCATCCAAAAGGGGTGAGTCAGATTGAGGCCAAAGACCAAAAGAAAGTCTAGGTACAGTATTGGGGTTGCCAAGTCTGGGTTGGAAAATACCTGGAGACTTTGGGGGTGGAGCCAGGAGAGGGTGTGGTTTGGGGAGGGGAGGGGCCTCAGCACAGTACAATGCCACAGAGTCCACCCTTCAAAGCAGCCATTTTCTCCAGGGGAGCTGATCTCTGTCGGCTGGGGATCAGTGGTAAAAGCGGGAGATCTCCAGGCCCCACCTGGAGGCTGGCAGCCCTACGGACCCCAAGTTTGTAAAATACTAAAACACAAGTAAAGCCGGTTTGGTGTAGTGGTTAAGTGCGCGGACTCTAATCTGGGAGAACCGGGTTTGATTCCCCACTCCTCCACATGCACCTGCTGATGTGACCTTGGGTCAGTCACAAGCTCTGCCACAGCTGTCCTTGAAAAAGAGCAGTTTGTGCCAGAGTTCTCTCAGCCCCACCCACCTCACAGGGTGTCTGTTGTGGGGAGGGGAAGGGAAAGGAGTTTGTAAGCCGCTCTGAGACTCCAAGTGAAGGGCGGGGTATAAATCCAATCTCTTCTTCTTCTTCTAAATAAATATCTGCAACCATAAAAGCTAGCTCAGAAGAAAATTATCCAAATAGGTAAATAGGAAAGTCTTGGAGTGAAGCCATAAATCCTGGTCTCTGTATGGCAGTTGTTCTACTGCTTCAGACCAACATGGCTACCCACCTGAATCTATCTTTGTTGTGTCCGTGGACCGCCACTAGAGGTCTACGTCCTGAGTCCTCTAGCTTGGCTCCTAACACAATAGAGGCCAAGGATCCTAGTTCAACTTTTAGTACACCAATAGGAACTTGGCGGGAGATTCAAACCCTCCAGTAGGACTGCGGGTGTGTCTGGGGTGGGTGTATATAGTTGGCCCTTGCCGGCCAGTTCTTTGTCTTGTGTTGTACTGAATAAACGTGACTTGCCAGCATGTCGTAGTCCGCCTCTCCGTGCATCGAACCCAGTACTTTTCAATCTTGTTGTCAGATAGCAACTGTGTGATTCCTAAGTACTCATGCCGGTATATAAAAGTCTTCTGGTATAAGCCAGGTGTAGACTTAAACCCCCCCCCCCCCACTATCATTTGAACATGAAATTACTTCATAAAGAGTCAGCCTGCTGGCCCATCTATGTCTGTATTTTCTTCTGCAATGGGAAGCAGTTCTCCAAGATTGTGCAAGGGGATCTTTCCCAGTCCCAGGGCTTTTTTTGTAGCAGGAACTCCTTTGCATATTAGGCGACACACCCCTAATGTAGCCAATCCTCCAAGAGCTTACAGAGTTCTTCTTACAGGGGCTACTGTAAGCTCTTGGAGCTTACATTAGGGGTGTGTCGCTACATTAGGGGTGTGTCGCCTAATATGCAAAGGCGTTCCTGCTACAAAAAGAGCCCTGCGTCCTATAGGTAAGCTGAGATGAACACACAAGAAGAGATGAACACACAAGAAGCTGCCTTAAACTTGGCCCATCAAGTTTAGTGTTGTCTACTCCGGCTGGCAGAAGCTCTCATGGGTCTCAGGTAGAGGTCTTTCACAGCACCTTCTTCCAGATCCTTTTGACTGGAGATGCTGGGGACTGAACCTGGGACTTCCTGCATGAAAAACAGATGTTTTCCGACTGAGCCACAGCCCCTCTGGGAGTCGTAGCGACAGGACCTGGGAATTTCCGTCCCCTTAAGTGTTTGCTCTGCCACAGAGCTATGGTATCTATTTGACTGTGTGTTTTGGGGAGGAGACAAAAGAATGTTCCAGAGCAGCCCATCTCTGGTGTACATTTTAAAAAATAGAATATTAATGAAGGAGAAGAAGAAAAAAACCCTCTGTATTCTTTGTGGTTACTTCTTAAACGTCAGGCTAGGGAGGAACATGTTTCGCATTATCATTGTACCCCCTTGAAGGAAACCCCTTTTTCCACAGGCAGATCATATGTTCTACATCATGTCAGCTGTCATTTTCTGCCACCACCCCCCACCAGCCTTCACTAGGAAATTTAAAACCCTTTCATACTGCAACACTGTTCACTGTTGTACACACGTATGGCTTCTGTTCTTTTCCCATAGGATTTATACCAGTGCACCTCAAAGGAGGACCGTGGGCTATGGCCCTGAGGCAGGGATACATGCAAATACTGGGGTGAGCACCTGAGCATGGAGTTCATTATTGCTTTCTCCAGCTAGATTGAATCCCCAAATCCACACAACAAAATGTTTCTTCTTACGGCTGTTACACATGGCTGCCCATTCTCTCGCAATCGTCGTAGTGTGGATGGGATCAAAGTGGTTTCTCTTTGCTTTCGCGTTGTCCCTGCATGAACACAAACAAGATTTTCCTCCAATGTACACCTCTGGCTGCGATCACACGTGCCTTTCGATCCAACATAGGTGTGAATGCCTGACGGATCTAAAGGGAGCGATCAGACAGCAACATCTGGGAAGCGTCCCACAATCTTCGGCAACCCGTGCTGCTCCGCCGTAGAAGCGGAGTTAAAAGACACCGGGGAAAGTCCGGTAGTATATGGGTTCCGAAAGGCCATGGACGAACTTTCCCCTGTCTGATTGCACAAGCATGCTCTCAAGCCATCGGGATGGTCTGATCAGGCCATTCCGGCTTGGTGCCCTTCTCTCCCCCCCCCTTGCAGTGGCACATTGTCACATGCTCCATAGGGGGCTCTCAGTGTGGAGGTGCGATTCCTCATTTATGCGCATGGGAAACCCAACTCACCCACAGTTGTGTCTGATCACACAGTGACGTGCTGCACCTGCAGCTACAAAGGGAGGTGTGATCTCGTAGCTGCGTGTCAAATTCCTCCACAGGAAAGAGCCTTGCTTCCCCTCCACTCCAACTGTGACCGCAGCCTGTGTTTGTTTGTTCCTGTTGCCCTTTAAATTCTCTTTATATGAAAATTCTGGGAAATGACTTCTCCTCCCTTGTCTTATTGTTCTCATCGCTCTTTATTTCTGTAATGTGAATGGTCCCTTTGCTCAGTCCAGAGCCAAATTCCTCTCCTCCTGTTCCCCACTGAGTCATTGGGCTGGATCCAACCAGTTTTTCCACTGGTGAAAAAAGAAGGAGCAAGGAGGGCATCTCCTTTGATGACCAAAATGGCTATACTGGGGATCATGGGACCTGCATGGATGAAAGCCATTTGGAGCTGTAATAAAGAGGGTAAGAGCCAGTTTGGTGTAGTGGTTAGGAGTGCGGACGCTAATCTGGGAGAACTGGGTTTGATTCCCCACTCCTCCACATGCAGCTGCTGGTGTGACCTTGGGTCAGTCACAAATTCTCTCATAAGCAGTCCTCGAGAGAGCTCTCTCAGCCCCACCTACCTCACAGGGCGTCTGTGGTGGGGAGGGGAAGGGAAAGGAGATTGTAAACCACTCTGAGTGAAGAGTGGGGTATGAATCCAACCTCTTCTTCTTAATTAGGTGAGATCGAGTGAAAATGCTGGCTGGATCCAACCCATTTTATTTAAGCCTGTGCTTTGAGAAAAGTTTGGTGGTGGAGGAAAATACCACCAAGTCACAGTCAATGTACAGTAGGGTTTTAAAGGGAAGAGACATTCAGATGTGGTTGGCCATTGCCTGCCACTGGGTAGCAATCCCAGAGTTCCTTGAGGTGTTTCCTATCCAACTACCAGCCAGGGCTGATCCTGCTTCGCTTCCAAGATCTGATGACACTGGGCTAGCCTGGGCCATGCAAGTCATGGTGGGCAAAGTTTAGTAGATTATAATTGCTTTAAGTGATATAATTATGCAGGCTCATAAATAGCCACTGAACAGATGTCTCTGGAAAGTAAGAATCGCCTCGCCTCTGGGTAACCAGAAAGTAAAAGGAATCATACAGAACTTGAAGAGGTTTACCGTAGTTTCCAGGAAGAAGAACTTTTGTAATTTCCCTCCCAGTGGACTTGAAGACACAACTCACCTTGCTTTAGTGCCTATATTCTCTTGAGCTGATCACCTCAGATTCTCGTACTGATGCTCAAATGTTCACAATGTAAAACAAGCAATATTTTGAGTAGTTTTGCAACTGCTTCATTGATGGCATGGCAAAAAAAGCTAGGTCGTCAGTGTTGGTGTATGGATTGCTGGAATCTTTGTACCCCAGGGTACTTGGATACTTCAACTCAACTCAACTCAACTACATTTCAAGTGGACATGCTGCTTTCATGCCTGTGCAGCTGGTTCAGACTTTACTGGCTCAAACTAGTTCCCAGACAGCGATACAAGGAATTTAGATCTTTCAGACTTTGGGAATCAGGGGTGCAAAATGGACAAGTCCAGCATACCGTACCTTACAGACAAACCATGCAACTTTCCTATCACCTAAGAAGGAATGAGACTAACATCCTTTATACCTTAACATTTTCTTCTGTCAGGGGGGGTTAGATTGATGGCAGAAGAAGGAAAAGGCACCAGGACAGCTGCATGGAAAGCCATGTGTAACCCTGAAGCATTTGCAATAATATTTAGAATGTGTTGAGTGCTCAATAACAAGATTTTTAAAAAAAATATTTTTCAAGGGTGCCGCTTGCAATCTGAAATCAAACTGCAATCCAAGCAGAGGAGAGATGATACAGTATGGCTTTTGTTTTTCAACCACCGAGGGGCCAGAGATTACTAACTACTACGTGGGTGTGTGGTGGAAAGTGCCGTCCAGTTGCAGCTGACTCATGGAGACCCTGTAGAGTTTTCAAGGCAAGAGACATTCAGAGGTGGTTTCTCAGTGTCTTCCTTGGTGTAGCAACTCTGGACCTCCTTGGTGGTCTCCCATCCAAGTACCCACCAGGGCCAACCCTACTTAGCTTCCAAGGAGGCTAGCCTGATCCCATCAGCTGCCAGAACTTAAGCAGGATTGGCCCTGGTTAGTATATGGCTGCTATGCAGAGGCAGGCACTGGCAAACCACCTCTCAATGTCTCCTTCCTTGGAAACCCTATGAGGTCTCCATGGGTTGGCTTTGGCAGCACTTTACACACAGAGAGATGGGTGCAGGCTAGGGTTGCCAGCTCTGGGTTGGGAAATACCTGGGGTATTTGGGGGTGGGTCCTGAGGGGGGAAGGGTTTGAGTCATAATGCCATAGAGCCCAGCTTCCAAAGTGGCCATTTTCTCCCAGTGAACTGATCTGTTTGGTGTAGTGGTTAAGTGCACGGACTCTAATCTGGGAGAACCAGGTTTGATTCCCCACTCCTCCACTTGCAGCTGCTGGATGACCTCAGGCAAGCCATAGTTCTGTCAGAGGTGTTCTTGAAAGAGCAGTTCTTGAAAGAGCTCTCTCATCCCCATCTACCTCACGGGGTGTCTGTTGTGGGGAGGGGAAGGAGATTGTAAGCCGCTCTGAGACTCCAAGTGAAGGGTGGGGGTATAAATCCAATCTCCTCCTCCTCCTCCTCCTCCTCCTCTTCTTCTTCTTCCCCTTCTTCCTCTTCTTCTTCTTCTTCTTCTTCTTCTTCTTCTTCTTCTTCTTCTTCTTCTTCTTCTTCTTCTTCTTCTTCTTCTTATCTCTGTTACCTGGAGATCAGTTGTAATAGTGGAAGATCTCCAGCCACCACCTGGATGTTGTATAAATATAATGGCAACACAGTGAAAGCAAGTTTTAGTACAAAAACACAACATTGAGGCTGTTGCACTGCATTTCAAGTCAGCTAGAAGTTTTGTAGACTGCTATGCATCAGTCAATAGGAGGCTTTGTGAACTTGGCAGTTCTTCTGGAAAGTGTCTTGAAGAAAGGAAAGCTGAAACGAAAAGAACCTAGGCCCTCGTCGCCACTAACCACTCTGGAGAAGACTTTGGCTGTACAAGAAAAGAGCTTGGCTGTATTCTAACGTATTGAATTGTATTTGAAGTTTGGGAAAGAGCTTGGTTGTATTCTAACGTATTGAATTGTATTTGAAGTTTGGGGAAGAGCTTGGTTGTATTCTAATGTATTGAATTGTATTTGAAGTTTTTGGAAGCTGGAATTTATCTAAGGAGTCCTGTGTGGACCATATTGAATTTGTATGAATGTATTAGATGTTAGCTGAGATGTTAGCTATTTATATTACAAATCTTCAATAAGACCGTCTTTAGGACTTTACAGATCCATTTGAATTCCTTTACACAGTGCAAGAGCCTCAGTGTTGTGTTTTTGTGCTAAGGCCAACTGGAGGGTGGCAACCCTAGTGCAGGTGGACTAATTAAAACTTCTGTGGGCCAGTAATGGCTGTGGATTTATTTGCAAGGGGAACACAATAGGTAGGTAAATACCCTCAAGCAGCCTTTACACTCCTAAAAGGTAAAGGTCCCCTTGCTCAAAAGCCAGTCGAGTCCGACTCTAGGGTTGTGGTGCTCATCTCCGTTTCAAAGCCAAAGAGCCAGCGCTGTCCGAAGACGTTTCCGTGGTCATGTGGCCGGCATGACTAAACACCAAGGCGCACGGGACGCTGTTACCTTCCCACCGAAGCGGTACCTATTTATCTACTTGCAATTTCTTGCTTTCGAACTGCTAGGTTGGCAGGAGCTGGAACTAGAGACGGGAGCTCACTCCGTCATGCGGCACACTCGGGTCTCGAACTGCTGAAATACTGACCTTCCACAGCCTGCAGTTCAGCGTCTCAACCACTTGAGCCACCGCAGCTCCTAGCCGGTGATTAATTTTGAACAGGGACTGAACAAGGGCTGGCTCACTCTAACAAGAACCAACACACAGGGAAAAGATTCTGGCTGCACTCCTAAAACACTTGCCTGGGAGTAAGACCCCATTCAACAAAATGAGACCGACTTCTGAGTAGACGTGGTTAGAATTGCTCCTCTGTTGCCCCCTTCTTCCCAGAATATGTAATGTAGACTATGTAACTGTCAGGACCTTTTTTTCTGGGGGAATACGCCGAAACGGAGTTCCAGAACCTCTTCAACAAAATTCTTTTTAAAATGTTTAAAAGTTCATGAGTTTTTAGTATATAGACTGAAAACTTCATTTCCCTCTTGAGAGTTCTGGCACCTCTTTTTTTTTTTTTTTTTTTTTAAAGCCCTGGTAACAGTGATATCAGAATTATAACAAACTCTTTCATGAATCATGAGTTTGTATTTATGGGATAAGAGATTGTGGTGTTGATGTGGAAGGGGGGACATATTACCCAAGAAAATAATGCTTGGGCCCTGCCATGTGTTAGGCAGGAATCCCTGTTTCTATTTCATGCGTATAACAGCTTCAGGAACATGTTCACTTTTGTTCATTTTACAAAC
This sequence comes from Gekko japonicus, assembly GCF_001447785.1. Taxonomy (NCBI): domain Eukaryota; kingdom Metazoa; phylum Chordata; class Lepidosauria; order Squamata; family Gekkonidae; genus Gekko; species Gekko japonicus. The sequence continues at coordinate 346,066 of NW_015176505.1, read as the reverse complement.
AACCATGACACAAGACAGACAATGTCTTTTAAGAGAACAGATAGTGGTTTGAGAATGAAATCTCTTTCTGCCATGCACTCACCCCTCTCTTTTCTTGCCTCTGATCAAACAGGTGTGGCAGGTTTTTTTGTTAACCAACACAGAAACCTGCAAGACCTGTTGACCGGAGGCAAAATTGGAACAAATGTACAAACCAAAGCATGAATTCCTCGTCTGAATCACCGTTTAAAAACTGTTTATTGCTAACCTGAGTGGTCTTATTCACCCCCCCCAACCCAGATGTTATGAATCAGCAAGAAAACAATCCCAGAAAGCTCCAGCCCGGCTGTCTAAAATAAAAAAGGAATTCAGGTCCATTGCCTGGAATCGCAGAGTGGGTTTTGGCCAGGACTCCTGCCCTGAAGTCTGTAATAAGTGTGAAGTTCCAGGGGTTCCATAATGCCTGTAATGAGTCTAGACTCAAGTTTTACATTTTTACCTGTATATTTTTAATGCTTGCGGGTCATAGATTCCATAAAAATATATATACAGTCAGGAAATTTCAAATAGCTGCCGGCTTGCCAAAGGCAATTTCACAGCTTGCACACAAACCTTGAAGGTCTCAATCGATGATCACATTAATATTTGTTTATATGAGGTAATCCACCTATTATTTTTTAAAAAAAATTAGCACACTTGCAATGCCCAAAGAAAAATCAAACAATACTATAACCAACATGCTTCATTCATTTTGTCAAGGATTAAACACAGGATGCCCCAAGGACCTCGGTGGTAGGCTAGCAATGTAATCCTGTACAGAGTTACTTCAGTCCGAGGCCATGTATTTCAGTTGGTTTAGACTGAAGTAATTCTGCATAGAATTGGCTATAAATACCCCAGAATCCTACAGATGAATGAACATTGTCTAGCAGGTGAGTCAACATTCTTTTACACAACTCTGAAAATCTTGCTATTTGAAGTGTATTGGTGGTAAAATAACCCAGGTGCTTCACAAAATAAAGGATTTTTGTTCTCAGTGCTTTGTATGCGTCCTGTAGCGTACAACCTGCCACCCTTTCTGTTGTGGGGGAGGCAGCAGCGGGAGCTTCAGGGGGCGGAGACACCAAAAACGGACATTGTGCAATTCTGCAATGTCAATTCTGGTTACATCACATACCCGGAAGTGACATCACAGTCTTGAGCAATGTTCTAGGAATGTCCTCAATCCTTAACTTCTATGGAGGTGGCAAATAATGCCTCTTAGGTTAGGAATGAGCAATTTTTTTAAAAAAAAGGCGATTCAAAGGAAGGATGCATGCTCTGGTTTGTACACTAGTTCCAGTTTTGCCTTTGGTTTTATGGAATTTCTGAACTCTCCACTGAGCAGCAGCAGCTGAAGCTCTGGGGCTGGGAGCACAAGGTCTCCCTAGTTAATGGACACTGACCATGGGATCCAAGCTTATCCTTGTAGTTCTTTAAAGGTTCCCTTGCTCGAAAGCCAGTCGAATCCGACTCTAGGGTTGCGGTGCTCATCTCCGTTTTAAAGCCGAAGAGCCAGCGCTGTCCGAAGACGTTTTCTGTGTTCATGTGGCCGGCATGACTAAACGTCGAGGCGCACGGAAGGCTGTTCCCTTCGCACCGAAGTGGTACCTATTTATCTACTTGCAATTTCTTGCTTTCGAATTGCTAGGTTGGCAGGAGCTGGAACTAGAGATGGGAGCTCACTCCATCCATCATGCGGCACCCGGGTCTCGAACTGCTGAACTACTGACCTTCCACAGCCTGCAGTTCAGCGTCTTAACCACTTGAGCCACCGCAGCTCTTTGGTTCATAGCTAAACTCCAACTCTCCTCAGTAACATTAGTGAGCTGATCCCCGATGCATTATTTTCCTACAAAGACATCACTGCCAGCCAGTTTGGTGTAGTGGTTAAGTTCGCGGACTCTAATCGGGGAGAACCGGGTTTGATTCCCCATTCCTCCACTTGCACCTGCTGGATGACCTTGGGTATGCCATAGTTCTGGCACAGCTGTTCTTCAAAAAGAACAGTTTCTGTCACAGCTCTCTCAGCAAGATAAATCTGGACAAACACGACCCGATCAGTAAACAAATATAAAGACAACAGTCATGAGAGTCTGACCCACAAATCAAACAGTCATTAAGACTTATAAAGAATGCTATCTATGTATTATAATCTGAAGCACTACAACATGATAAACAATTAATAAGAAAATCCTTGAACCAAGGTACATAATCAACGTCGTCTCCGGATTATATAACAACGTTTCGAAAAATGGATCTTACCTCACAAGGTGTCTGTTGTGGGGAGGGGAAGGGAAAGGAGACTGTAAGCCGCTCTGAGACTCATTTGGGTAGTGAAGAGCGGGGTATAAATCCAATCTCTTCTCTTCTTCTTCTCTCAAGGGCAGTTTGTGTCAAGAGTTCTCTCAGCCCCACCTACCTCACAAGGTGTCTGTTGTGGGGAGGGGAAGGGAAAGGAGACTGTAAGCCGCTCTGAGACTCATTTGGGTAGTGAAGAGCGGGGTATAAATCCAATCGCTTCTCTTCTTCTTCTAATGCTAACTGGGGGGGAGATAGTATCACATCTTTGCTCTGTTGCATAGCGAGGATACTGTTTGCCCCACGCAAATAATAGGTCCTGAGAATCACAGTGATAAGGGCGGGGCTGTGGCTGAGTGCTATAGCATCAGCTTGGCATGCAGAAGGTCTCTGTTTCAGTCCCCAACACTTACTGTTAAAAGGATCAGAACATAGGTGATGTGAAATACCCTGGTCTGAGGCCCCGGACAACCACTGCCAGTCAGAGTAGACAACACTGGCTTGGCTAGATCAATAGTCTGACTCAGTATATGGCCGCTTCATGTGCCGAACAGCTTACTAGCAAAAGCATTTTTCCACATAATCCCTCAGTCATGCCAGGGCTCTCACTCTGCTCTGGTGGAGGGACCTCTTGGCAACAGTCCCTGTCCCGCGTCTTTGGTCAATTGACTGAAATTATATTGATTGACATGTGGACGTCACTTCCTGTTCTGGAATCGAAAATGACATCATGATGCCCCAGGAACGTCAAAAATTTATATGGTGAAAACTATAGAGATTTTTGAAATTCCTAGAGTATTTCAGAACAGGAAACAATGTGAGAATGGTCTAGGAATTTGAAATCCCTACAGCATCATGATATCACTTCCTGTTTCAAAACAAGTAGTGATGTCTCAGAAGACTCCCCTCCAGTGCTCCTGGGAATTGTCAGCCAAGGGCTGGCAACCCGATGTGGGGCATATCCCACAAAGGACATATCTGGCCTACAAAGTTATACCACTTTAACCAGTGAACATAAGAACATATGAAAAGCCCTGTTGGATCAGACCTGTGGTCCATCTAGTCCAGCACAGTGTTTCATACATGGGCCAACCACTTGCCCTAGAAAACCCACATACAGAATATAAAGGTCAAGGCGTTCCCTTGATGCTGTGGCTTTCCCCAATTGTGGGGAAAGTGTGGCTTTCCTCAAGGAACCCTGGGAAGTGTAATGGTTCTCAGCTTTTTTTTAGGGGGGGGGAGTGCCAATCATTGGGTCACTTCCAGTTGACGTCACAAATGACATAACCACATCTGGGGTCTAAACCGGATCAGGAGGAAGAAGAAGATGAAGAAGAAGAATCCTACTCACAGGATTCAAAAAGCACTACTTCCACATCACCAGAATCATCAGAATCGGAGAAAGGAGCAGCCGCCCCTAAACCCAAGAAAATGAAGAAACGCAGGAAGAAAAGACTCTAGAACGAGAACAATTGTTCTTAAAAGGCAGAATTTGTGCTAAGCTATTAAATGCATACTCTTAAAGCAATACTGTAATGAACCAAATTGAACACCAAACTTGTAATATTAGGTTAATAAGCCTTATTTTTAGCTAATAAGATCGTGATATGTATTAGTTCTCCTTTCCCCAAACCAATAGATGATATAGTTTAGAATGGTAGTCTCCTTTCCCCATCAAGTAGTATTTATGTATTAGTCTACCCTTTTCCCATTTCCCATAGTTATAGTGATAGGGTATAGTTCTGCACTGCATTTGTTTGCCTCATGAATGGCACTGCATTTGTTCGCCTCATGAATGGCAGAGGAGGGAGTCAGGTAGAGGAGAATGGCCCACCCTGGTGCCAATCGTTGGGTCACTTCCAGTTGACATCACAAGTGACATAACCACATCTGGGTCATGTGCCCCCCACCAAAACATTTCTGGCTATGGGGCTGCAAGACACTCTCAGAATATCCTGCATTGGGGACGTATCCTTCCCCTGGAGGAAAGTGCACTGACGGAGTGGGTCCATGGGATCCCAGTTTCTCCTGTAGATCGATCGATTTGGGTGAAATGTCCTTTTTGCCCTCAAACTGAAGTAACCAGTAAAATATGGAAATGCAAAGGTACTTCCTACGAATCTTCTGGATGTCTTCTCTGAGGCCAAGAAGAGACCATAATGGCCAGCGTGGTCTTTTTAAAAAGAAATTATTTGTAGCCCACTTTTCTTGCTAAGACTCAAGTTGGATCACTTGATATAAAATGGTGTAATCTGACAGCAAAGACACCTAGTAAACAAAGTGATAGATCTAGTATTACAAAAGTTAAAAAAGAACAAAGAAAACGGTATCAGGCGTGATATATCATAAATAATGCAGAGAATGGAATGACAAAATAGAAAACCGTGCAGTAAAACGGGATAATACATGAAATGAACACTGCAATCCTGTTCCTTTTATAAAGAGGCATCCATTATACAACTGCCCTGTTCCCTTTATAAAAATGCCATCCTGAACAGTTCTCTTTTATATATTCTGAGGAATGACAGAAGTGTGGGAGCTAGGGTTGCCAATCTCCAGGCTGGTGATCTCTTGGTATTAAATCTGATCTCCAGGCCACAGAGATCAGTTCACCCACAGAAAATGGCCGCTTTGGAAGGTGGACTCTATAGCACTATACCCCATTGAAGTCCCTCCTCTCCCCAGACCCCGCCCTCCTCAGGCTCCACCCCCCAAATCTCCAGGTATTTCCCAACACAGAGCTGGCAATCTTCATGGGAGCCTTCCTGACCTCTGTGGGCGACCATTCTATATGATGGGAGCCACAACATAGAATGCACATGTATGGGCAGCTAGCAATCATACCCATTTGCAGTGTGGCGCCTTCAGAAAGCTTTGCTCAGATTAGCAAATCTGTTACACTGCAGAGTAGCTGGAGAGCTGGTCCTACAGATACGATGGTCCAAGGCCAAGAAGGGCTTTGTAGGTGATAAGTGCCTTGAACTGAACCCAGTATCTGATATAGGCTTCCCAGATCTTTAGTTGGGAAATTCCTGGAGATTTTGAGGGTGGAGCCTGGGAAGGGAGGGTGGCTTTTTTTTGGAGGAGGAGGGACCTCAGCAGTGTTCCCTCTAAGCTGGGTTAGTGTGAGCTAGCTCATAGTTTTTTAGCCTCCGGCTCAGAGATTTTTGTCTTAGCTCAGGAAGGATGGCTCCGGAGCAAACTAATTTATCCATTAGTCAAATTGCTTGAGAGTCCCTTGGACTGCAAGAAGATCAAATCAGTCAATCCTAAAAGAAATCAACCCTGACTGTTCCCTGGAAGGCCAGATAATGAAACTGAAGCTCAAAGACTTTGGCCACCCAATGAGAAGGGAGCACTCACTGGAGAAGACCCTGATGCTGGGAAAGATTGAAGGTCAAAGAAGACGGGGACGGCAAAGGATGAGATGGTTGGACAGTGTCATCGATGCAACGAACATGAAGTTGAGCAAACTTCAGAGGACAGCGGAAGACAGGAAGGCCTGGTGGGATCTGGTCCATGGGGTCGCGAAGAGTCGGATTCGACTGTGCGACTGAACAACAACAACAAATTGCTTGCTCACAACTTTAATGCTAGTAGCTCACAAAGCAGAATTTTTGTTCACAAGACCCCACAGCTGAGAGAGAGCATTGGACTTCAGCAGTGTATAATGCCATTCAGTCTGCCCTTCAAAGCAGCCATTTTCTCCAAGGGAACTGTTCTCCATAGTATGGAGATCAGTTATAATTTTGTGAGACCTCCAGATCCCACGTGGAGGCTGGGGAGCCTAAATAGGTAACCAATGGAGTGACCGCAGAACAGATATAATGTACATACTCTGCCTAGCTTCCAATAGTAACTGAGCTGCAACTCAATACCATCTGGAGTTTCCAAGTTGACTTCAAGTGATGTAGTGGTCAGAGTGTCGGAATGCCTGACTAGGATCAGGAAAACCCAGGTTTAAACTCCCCCTCTGCCATAGAAACCTTCTGGGTGACCTTTGGCCAGCCACACACTCTCAGTCCAGCCCAGGCCCAGAGCTACAGTGGGGCCTCTCAGGGCCCAGCCCACCGACTTACTGTCAAAGCCCCACGACTTCCCATCCAGCCCAGAACCCCCAACTTCCCATTTTTATTTTATTTGTGGTGCTCCCTTGGGGTGTGTGTGTCTGTGCAGGGTGCCCCCTGACTTATTTAAAGGCCCCCTGGATTTAAAAATCCTGGCTACATGCCTGGTCCAGCCTACCTCATAGGATTGTTGTGAGGATAAAATGAAGGAGAGGAGCGCAATATGAGCCACTTTGGGTTCACACTGAGGAGCAACACTGGGTATAAATGAAGGGAATAAATAATGTCTCGACTATAGTACTCGCAACTCTTTTTGACTCATTGACAGTGGAGGTTTTTTGGGTTGGTTTTTTTTTGCAAAAACTTGCTTGGGCCGCTACGATTTCAGCCATCTCATGCACTCTAGGAAGCCTGGATATTCAGTCTCTGGGAAAGATTACGAGGACTTAGCAAATAATTGCGATGCCATGCTGTTGCCAAGGAATCTGAAGGAGAAATGTCAAAAGTCCCCCAAATGATCGGGCATTCTGTTCTTTTAAAAACTTTTAAAGATTTGCTTGATTAAATTAAATTAAATCAAAACTGCGTGCACATATGGTCTTCTGCGGGCTCTTTGTTGTGAGCGGTGGCCGATTCTATTCACAAGAGATATACATGAACGAATCCATCCCACATCGTTCCTCCGAAGCTTCGACCAGCGGGGAGCATCGACAGTTCTCTTCAGAGCCCAGCAGGGCATTCATGCACAGAGGGACCACCCAAGACTCACACAGATAAATTCTCAGTTTGTAGCCACAGGTTCTTGTGTTATGTCGATTTAAAAGTGGTAAGCTTGATGTGGGTGATCGTTCCTCCGTCTCTGTGAGTGAGTGAGTGAGTGAGTGAGTGAGAGGAGCTGAGAGGTGAAATGGTTATGCTCCCTAGAGATTTTTAAAAGAGATGAGAAGTCTGGTGACCTGTGACAGCCGGACCTACTTGTAATCCTGACCTGAGAGAGAGAAAGGTGTAGAACATGGTAGATTTGTCATGGGCGGAGATGGTCATTTGCTGAGGCTGAACCTACTAAGCAATCAAGGTCTATATTTACTCAGGCCTCTGTTTAGAGAAAAGATGACTCGAGGGACATGATAGGGATTCATAAAATTAAGCATAGTGTTGAGGAAATGGACAGAGAGAAGGTTTTTCCCCCTTCTCCCATAATACTTGAATTTGGAATACCCAATGAAGTTGATGGACAATAGGTTAAAGGTAAAGGTAAAGGTTCCCTTGCTCGAAAGCCAGTCAAATCCGACTCTAGGGTTGCGGTGCTCATCTCCGTTTCAAAGCCAAAGAGCCAGCGCTGTCTGAAGACATTTCCGTGGTCATGTGGCCGGCATGACTAAACACCAAGGCGCACGGAACGCTGTTACCTTCCCACCGAAGTGGTCCCTATTTATCTACTTGCAATTTCTTGCTTTCGAACTGCTAGGTTGGCAGGAGCTGGAACTAGAGACAGGAGCTCACCCCGTCTTGCGGCACCTGGGTCTTGAACTGCTGAACTACTGACCTTCCACAGCCTGCAGTTCAGCGTCTTAACCACTTGAGCCACCACAGCTCCAGTAGGTTAAGGACACACAAAATACTTCTTGATTTGTAATTAAGTAGTGGGATTTGCTGGTGGTGGACACAGTGAAGGCCGCTAGCATAATAACAACTGTGTGCTGTCAACATTGCAACTGACTCATAGCAACCCAAGGACTATGGGGTTTTTCTAGATGAGACATGATGAGCAGAGGTGGTTAGCTATTCCCTTCTCCATGGTAACCCCAGGCTTCCTTTGTAGTCTCCCATACAACTAGTACTAACCTAAGTCAACCCTGCTTAGCTTCCAGGCTTGATCTGGCTAGTCAGAGCTATTCAGGCTGGTGGTCACTAGCGTAGGTGGTTTTAAAGAGGGATTAGATAGATTCATGGTCCATGATGGCTAAAGTGGAACCACCACACCGAGAAGCAGTAAAATTCTGAATACCAGTGGTAGACAACACCACCAGGGCCTTGGCCTCTAGAACCCGTTTGCTGGCCCTCCAAGGCAACTGGTTGGCTAGTGTGTAAAAGAGGATGTCTGCTGACATAACAGCATTTTTTGGAGGGGGGAGGTAGTGATGTGCCCTCTACGCCTGACAGTCGTTGCCCACAATTAGAAAAGACACCTTTAGACATTTATCTGCTACTCTGACATATTGAGCTGCGGTGGCTCAAGTGGTTAAGACGCTGAACTGCAGGCTGTGGAAGGTCAGTAGTTCAGCAATTTGAAACCTGAGTGTGCCGCAAGACGGAGTGAGCTCCCGTCTCTAGTTCCAGCTCCTGCCAACCTAGCAGTTCGAAAGCAAGAAATTGCAATTAGATAAATAGGTACCACTTCAGTGGGAAGGTAACAGCGTTCTGTGCGCCTTGGTGTTTAGTCATGCCGGCCACATGACCACGGAAACGTCTTCGGACAGCGCTGGCTCTTCGGCTTTGAAACGGAGATGAGCACCGCAACCCTAGAGTCGGATTCGACTGGCTTTCGAGCAAGGGAACCTTTACCTTTACCTGACATATTTATTGCTTTACAACTGTTGACCCTATAACCTTAACTTGTTACTTAATGTCACTTTGCATATCTTGACCATCATCATGTTGTGTGCTAATTTGCTGTTCATTCTCCGGCTATAAGTTTGAACCTTGCCTGCCATTCCAATATATTTGGTAAAGTGTATGTGCAGAAGAAAGCTCATACCTTGAATAAACCTTTGTTGGTCTTAAAGGTGCCACTGGCCTCTAAATTTGTTGTACTGCTTCAGACTAACACGGCTGACCAACTGTAAAAGTGATTGTTTTCCAGTCATTCCAAATGGCTGTTTCCATGTTGGCAATCTTCAGTGAATGCCATATTTCTTGACCACATTTCCAGGTAAAAATCCAATATTATCAGGTGTCAGCAAGTTTCTTTATGTTAGGGTGACCGCTCAAATGACGATTTGGGTTTTAAAGTGAGTCACTGTGCGATATTAAGAAACATCCACCCTTCCTGATTCTCTCCAAGAAGCCAGAGATAGAGCATATCCCATTTTCTTGGCATCCCTGCTTAGTGTTCTTCCATGACGAATGATAGCGCTGTTATCTTGACACCATGCTCTCTCCCATGTTGAAACTGTTTATGGGAAACAAACATCATGCGAGCAACAGATTGCCAGACAGTAAGTAAATCATTGCAAAGGGGAGTGAGTTTAGGGCCGCGGGCCCTACCCTTCATTGTCCTTCGAATGATGTAAGACATTCCTTGTTGCCCGATATTGTCTCCAAATTTGGGCACAAATCCTTGCTTCGATCACTTGGACGGAACTCCTCTGCCTTGAATGTGCGCGTCACTGAACGAGCAGCGAGTAAAACACTTGGAAGAAATGGGAGATTAAAAAGGTGTGCGGTGATTATATACAAACCATAAATCTGATCCCTTGGGCACCCTTTCAGAGCTCTGGTAATCGCCTAAACCCTCCGCTAAATGATTCATAAACATTTGGTGTGTACAAAGGCCGGTGGAGCCATAATCTTATCTAGCTTGTTTGTAAAAAAATAATACTACTAATAATAAAATCCTGGGACACGGGCTTTATCTTTTGTTTATCCCCTCCTTTCGTTCAAATGCTTATTACAAACTGCTGTATTCCAAGAAGCCAACCAAGGAAGACAGACGAGCTCTTTAGATAAAACTGAAAAGGCAAGTTTCCTAACCAAGGACCAGATGTATTTTTGGGTTTTGCCCTTGTACATATTTAGCCAGGCTCTTGAAGTGGCAAAGATTTGCATGTTTGTTTTGCAATACTAATGAATATGTTTTTGATTTACATTTTAGAAAATGGAAACTTTTATCTTCTTGGGGCTTTGTAACATTTAATGATTTCCAGATGATTCCTGAGTGTCCTCTTTTAACCCTTGAACATTGAAAACATATCACTTTCTGGAGGCCCCCGAGATCTGTGGCAGAGGCATTTCCCAGCCAAACCCGGGAGATATATGCGACTCTGTTTATTGTTTGTTGCTGGAATGAAATGAAATGGAGTGAAATGAAATGCGGGGACTTTAAAAATTCTCAATCAAGTGAAAACATATGTAAGTGACAAATGATGTTTTAACTTGGTATGGAGGGGGGATCTGGGGAGGGGGGGACACACATTTTCGAGACCCAGAGAGGTACATGACATGTTGCTGCAAAGATAAGCCCAGGACAGGGGAGAATGAATTAGGAAAACGTGAACTAGTGCAGTATAGTGGCAAACAGTGTGAGATGGAAAGAGACCGGTTGAAATCTCATCCCCCAATTTTGCAAGGTAGCCTCAGGGTGGAACACGTTATACATAGTTCTGTGATCCTCTTAAATAACTTGTTAAAAAAAAGTTATACCAGGCAGACCGTGGATTTTCAAAGGGAGCTCGATTCCGGAGGAGATGGGCAATTTAACCCTTCCTCTTCCTCCTCATGTTCTTTTTGAAAACTGGCACCCACAAACTCCTTTAACCTTTTTTTGGAAAAATATATATGGAGCAATTTTTCTGAGGTGGGGTCAAAAGCTGCTTGGGGAGGGGGAAACAGCCCAAGGAGCTTAGTGGGAAACAAGCCCCTCCATGCCAGGCTCCCCCAGGGCCAGATTCGGCATTATGGCATCCATGAGTTTGACCCATGGATGTCACCACCACTTCAGAGATGAAATCAGGCCATTTAGAAATAACAAGAAGTGTGGTGTAGTGGGATCAGGTGATCTCATTTCACCCCTGCACCTTTTCGGGTTCTGAAACAGCATCCCCCCCCCAGCAGCAGTTTTGGCACTTGAAAAGGTGCAAGGATACATGTGAAATAAGTTCCCTTTGTCCCACCACACTGCAGATCTGACAGGATCAGGCCCTTGTGGCATTTTTAAATGGCCCAAGTTCAGGTCTAAAATGGCAGTGGCATCCACAGGGCTGACTCAGTGAGTGCTGTAACGTCAACTTTGGCCCCCAAGTAGCTGCAGGGTACAAAAGAAAATATTTTATTTATTTATTTAATTCTATTTAATTAATTTATTTAATTCATTGATACCCTGCCTTTCTTCCCAATGGGGACCCGAGGCAGCTTACATCATTCTCCTCTCCTCTGTGAATTTACCGGAATTCGACCCTCTGCTTGTGAGAGACATGCAATTGGCTGCTTCAGAAAACAGGATGCTGGATTAGATGAACTCTTAGTCTGCTACGGCATGGTTCTTCTTATGCGCTTACTATAGCATCGTTATCCATATAGGACAGATTTCCCCCCCTCTTTTTTCACTTTCTCATACGCAAAAGAGGTCTATGCATTTGGTATGCACAAACAGGAACCCACAAGGACTTGAAGGGTGAAATTCCCTCCCCCCCCATGATTTCCTTCTCTCCCTTCCTTGGAAGCTCCCAGAGCCTCTCCTCCTTTCCTGCCTCCTCTCCTTCCCATCCACCAGCCACCTTACCTTTATCTTCCCCCATCTTCAGTATTTTGTCCTACCCTTTATAACCTCACCCCTTTTTTAAGATTTCAGATTTTTCTGCAAACCTGGAACACTTTTCGGATTTGTCGAAAGATCCATTTTGGCCTTTCATGGGTCCAACCTCCAGATTTAAGTATCCTCCTTTTAGGCCAACCTGGCTATTAGAATATAGGATGACCCACTGCTAGATCGATGTAGCTGTTTCAAACAGTCACTCATTATGCGATCACACACACTAAATAATCCACTTTCAAAGCACTTTCCAACTGGATTTTCCTGTGTGAACTGGCAAAATCCGGTGGGAAAATGCATTGAAAATGGATTATTTAGCGTGTGTGTGATCACAGCCATTATGTGTCAAGTCCTGGATGCAAACACTCCCAAAAACACTCTTGTAGCAGCAAGATTTGTTTATTAAGAGGTGAAGAGGTTCCAAGCATAGACAGCTTCAGTGTCAGAACTGGTTTCCAGATGCCAGTTCTGACAATATACTGAAATTCGGAAATCCCCCCAATGCCCATCAACCAATCAATGCTCCCATTCATCCCACCAAATGTCTGCCCTGCCCATATGACTGCCCCTAACACCTGCAAGCTAACAGTTACATTATCTAAAAGCTCCTCGAACTACAAGGTCATGCAGAACAATGAGATCACATACTTCCCAAGTTGTTCCCAGCACACTTGGGAGGCCCCTGCGTGAGAACTATTTCAAGCTGGCACTAACCAAGCAAAGCAGACAGCCATACACATCCACTCTCTCTCCCCCAATTCGCAGCAGAGATGATAAATAGCAAGGGAAGAGAGCAAGGTGAGACATAAAGCATGAAACATATGAATGCAAGAATATATGTGAAGCCATAACATGACAAAGGGAGTGTAAGCAAGTGAGGCTCGAACTTGACATTACATAGAACCTGTGAGATGGCCACAGAGTAGGGTTGCCAGGTCCCCTCATTGCTCTGGTGGGGGGATCTGGGTGGTGTTCCGAGACATCCCAGACATGATGACATCACCTGGAAATGATGTCATCACACTGGGGACATCGCACAGGGAAACTATGGTAAAACCATCTTAAAACCATAGAGTTTTGCCCTCAAACCAGTGTCCCCACGCAACATTCTTGGTGTGATGACATCACTTCCGGGTGATATCATCATGCTGTGGAAGTCACACTGGGACATGGCTGTTTCAGGGTGGGGTTTCCACTGCCAGCCAGCTGGCTAGTGGTGGGCAGAAGCCCCCAAAATTGGGGGAATTCCTGTCCCAACCTGGAGACTGGCAAGCCTACCAGAGAGTTAGGTGCAACAGAGAATTAACTGTGTGTATCCCAAAATACAAATGTAGGGAGAGTCTGTTCCCACTTCTCTGCATTGGCACCCAGGGTCCAAAGCCCCTTGACAATTGCTCACTATTGCTTCCATTCATCAGAGGGGGATCCGGACAGAGCTATTACAGAACCCCATTTTAAGCCTTTCCTCGGAGATAAAAACCAATTTGTTAGGACAAACAAAAATGTTAATGTATCGCTCTTGTTCCTTTTGCGCCTTCAAATGTACAGCAGCCAAAGTTCTACTTTTCGTAATAACTTTGCTCTTTCTTCCTTTGATTTGCTTTGGAAATGTTGCATGGAAAAATAAGGAATGAATAAAACATTTTTTTTTTTTGCAGTCTTCCTTTTGCAGGCAATATGTGAAGCCATAACATGACAAAGGGAGTGTAAGCAAGTGAGGCTCGAACTTGACATTACGTAGAACCTGTGAGATGGCCACAGGGTAGGGTTGCCAGGTTCCCTCATTGTGCTGGTGGGGGGATCTGGGTGGTGTTCCGAGACATCCCTGACATGATGACATCACCTGGAAATGATGTCATCACACTGGGGACATTGCACAGGGAAACTCTGGTTTAAGGGCAAAACACTATGGTAAAACCATCTTAAAACCATAGAGTTTTGCCCTCAAACCAGTGTCCCCATGCAACATTCTTGGTGTGATGACATCACTTCCGGGTGATATCATCATGCCGTGGAAGTCACGCTGGGACATGGCTGTTTCAGGGTGGGGTTTCCACTGCCAGCCAGCTGGCTAGTGGTGGGCAGAAGCCCCCAAAATTGGGGGAATTCCTGTCCCAACCTGGAGACTGGCAAGCCTACCAGAGAGTTAGGTGCAACAGAGAATTAACTGTGTGTATCCCAAACTACAAAGGTAGGGAGGGTCCGTTCCCACTTCTCTGCATTGGCACCCAGGGTCCAAAGCCCCTTGACAATTGCTCACTATTGCTTCCATTAATCAGAGGGGGATCCGGACAGAGCTGTTACAGAACCCCATTTTAAGCCTTTCCTCGGAGATAAAAACCAATTTGTTAGGACAAACAAAAATGTTAATGTATCGCTCTTGTTCCTTTTGCGCCTTCAAATGTACAGCAGCCAAAGTTCTACTTTTCGTAATAACTTTGCTCTTTCTTCCTTTGATTTGCTTTGGAAATGTTGCATGGAAAAATAAGGAATGAATAAAACATTTTTTTTTTTTGCAGTCTTCCTTTTGCAGGCAATCCCTATTTGACAAGAAGCCTATCAGCAGTGGGGAAAAAATCATCCTAAGGGAACAGCAGAACATTTTTTAATTCAAGAGATAACAAAAAGCTTTGAACTTGGAGTGCCTGAGAAATCAGTCTGAAGCCGTTTCTTCTCCAAATTCTTTCCAATAGTTTATATAAAATGTGGTGGGGGGACTTAGCACGTAGGCACACATGCTTTCTTTTGTGAAACATGAATATCGTTCTAAATACATTATGTAGCTTTGCGGCTGAGTCTTCCTTTTTGGGTCTCTACTCTGAATCCTGCTTCTCCCACCAGGGCTATATAGGTTGGCGGCGCACTACGGCTGCTCTGCCAGGCCGGTCATTTCTCAGAGATGGCAATCACCCAACCGATGACAACAACAGAAATTCTGCTTGCCAGTCAGAGATTAGTAAATGACACAAGCAATAATCACATGAGTGGAGAGGGTCTTTCGGGGTACAAATTGCAGGCCCTACTTGGATTATCCTTGGTCAGTCTCTACGGCATGGCTTTTAAAAGAGATGCATATCCTGCATATGCAGGGAGAAAAGGGGGTTTGTGCTAATTGCCCTGCCCCATCTATATATATAAAAGAAAGCCCTCTCACCATAAAATCAATGCCCAGGCCAAACCCCTGGACCTAGAAACACCAAATTCGGGGAGAGCACTCCTACCGTGACATAGATGCTCACTAAGGAGGGATTTTTAAGAAATTCTACCCCTAAGCAGAGGTCATTTCGGGGGGGAATGTGGGGGAACACAGTTCCCCCAGGTGAGGTGCATGGGGGCGGGGCACATGATGAAGCCCCGCCCCCTGCTTCCAGCCGCCCTGCTTCCAGCCCTCATTCAGCCAGGAGGAGGCAGGTGAAGGGGGAGGGTAAGTTGCTTCCTCCCCGCCTCTCCCCACCTCTGCCTGCCTGGGGCCAGGGAGGGCCTTGGCGGGGCTTCCTCGCACTCCCGCTGGCCTTGCAGGTCCACCGCCGGGCCCCTGATGTCAGGGGGTGTGGCATATGCTAATGAGTTATGCTAATGAGTTCCCCTAGCTCTTTTTTCTACGAAATGACCCCTGCCCCTAAGGGTCAAAAGGGGTAAAATGTGCTCCCCCCTCCCCAATGATTCCTATGCGGCTGCCAGGCTGCTGCCTCCTTGCACCCCCCACACTCTGATTGGTCAGCTGCAGAGCTCAGCATTCTGAGGTAAAAATAAAAATAAAAGGTACAGGGGACTGCAGAGAGCTAATGACAGTTAAGGAAATCAGGAGTGACCAACTGCCTGTGAGGTGAAGCAAAGATGCTGGCCCAGCCTCCTTATGGCTTCAAACATGCTCCCCCCTCCTACACCTGACAGGCAGTTGTCAGGTGCTGCAGCAGTTGCAGGGTGCTTAAAGACACGAGGGAGCCTGCCCCAGCAGTAACGCCTTAGTGATCCTGCCAGCCCTGCCTCCACAGGGGCGTCTAATACTCTTCCCCCTCCCCCTCCTACGCTGGACAGGCAAATGGAGTCCTAAATAAAACTATTTTCAACTGCCTCCTGGAGATCGAAAGTGAAGGGGCTGGGCGTGCTTCCCTGGGGAAGCTGTTCCGTGATCATGGGGCTGCCACTGAAAAGGCCCTCTCTCGTATACCCACCAGATGAACATCTTCAATTGATGGGGCAGTCAGGAGGGCCTCTCCCTATGATCTTAATTCTCAGGCAGGAACAGAGGGGAGAAGATGATCCTTCAGATACCCCAGTCCCAAGCCATGCAGGGCTTCAATGGACAAAACCTTTATGGAACAACCTCTCCAGTGAGGTGCACCTGGCCCTCTCAGTTTCAACCTGTAGGAGCCAGCTGAAGATGGTTTTATTTAGGACTGTGTTTATTTTAAAGCAGTCCTAAATTGTGATGTTAAATTTTGGTTTTATGTACTTTTATGTAATGTATTCCATCTGTTTTATTTATAAGAACATAAGAGAAGCCAATGTTGGATCAGGCCAATGGCCCATCCACTCCAACTCTCTGTCACACAGTGGCCAAAAATACCAGGTGCCATCAGGAGGTCCAGCAGTGGGGCCAGGACACTAGAAGCCCTCCCACTGTTGCCCCCCTCCCCAAGCAGCAAGAATACAGAACATCACTTGCCCCAGCCTGAGAGTTCCTATCTATACATTGTGGCTAATAGCCACTGATGGACCTCTGCTCCATATGTTTATGTAATTCCCTCTTGAAGCCGTCCATGCTTGAAGCTGCCACCACCTCCTGTGGCAGTGGATTCCATGTGTTAATCACTCTTTGGGTGAAGAAGGACTTCCTTTTATCTGTTTTAACCCGACTGCTCAGGAATTTCATTGAGTGCCCATAAGTTCTTGTATGGTGAGAAAGGGAGAAAAGTACTTCTTTCTCTACCTGCTCTATCCCACGCACAATCTCGTAAACCTCGATCATCTTGTAAACCACCTTGAGATCTGTAGGGAAGAAAGGCAGCTAGTAAATGTTTTAAATAATAAAAAAAACCTATACCTTGAATTGGGCAAGGGAGTGGATTGATAGCCAGCTTAACTGCTTTAGTACCAGAGGGTAGGTCTTTAGTAGAAGAGCTAGGTTTATGTTCAGTAAAACCTTAGAGACCAACAGATATTCTCAGGTATAAGGTGTAGCATTGTGGCTCCATGAATCTAACACCCTAAATCTGTCTAATTCCCAGAATCTGTCTAATCCAGGAGTCTCCAACTTTTCTGTGCCCAGGGACATCTTTGGAATTCTGATATAGAGTGATGGGCATAACCACAGATTGGCTGGTGTGGGAGGTGGAGGGAACCCCAAATTGGCTGCCAGAAGATGTGGAGCCAAACATAAAAGGCCAGGCAGTGAGGTCCTGCATATCTCTAGCTATCACTTTTCAGCATTTGAGACAGAATCTCGGTTTAACATGATGTCTTTTGAAATTAACATATTGTTAAAAATATTTTCTTCCATGCACACAAAAGTATGCACATTGAACTAGATAAGAAAGTGTTATCTGGCATTATCTGTCTTCATTTTACAGACACCTAACATACTTATATAAAAGGGAAAGAAGAGGAGGAGGTTGGATTTAGACCCCACCCTTCAGTACCCGAAGGAGTCTCAGAGCAGCATACAATCTCCTTCCCTTCCCCTCCCCACAGCAGACACCCTGTGAGGTAGGTGGGCCTGAGAGAGCTCTTTTGAGGACTGCTTGTGAGAGAACAGCTCTGAGAGAATTTGTAACTGATCCAAGGTCACGCCATCAACTGCATGTGGAGGAGTGGGGAATCAAACCCAGTTCTCTAAGATTAGAGTCTGTGCTCCTAACCACTACACCAAAGGGGAGGGGGATGCTTCGTCTCCTTGCTGTCTCCTTATATGAATCCTTCTCCTGAGCCCAGCCATTTTTAACCTGTACTATTACTTGTAAGAATGACAGTTGGTTCTGAAGGGCTGGTGAGAGCTCACTGTGTACGTGATATCTACAGTGAGAGGAGGATTTTGGCTAGATTTTGATTTCTGAAAAGTGAACAAATTTTGAGGTAGCGATCTTATTGACAACTTCAACCTGAAATACGATAAAATTGGAATGGTCTGATGATTTCAGTAGAAGTTCCTGTTAGGTGCAATGAGCATTCAGCTGTACAGTCCAATTGTGTTTAGTCAGAATCAAGTTCCACTGAATTTTTAGAATATCACTCCACTATTTGCACATTGCAAGACTTCATATAAATCTGGGCTTCCCAATCGGGGCAGGGGTTCCCCTGGTTTTCGGGACTTCAGCCCACCACTGGCCAGCTGGTCGGCAGGGAAAATCCCACCCCCAAACAGCCACGTCTCTGTGTGATGTCCCTGACATGATGACATGTCCTGGAAGTGACATCACCGCACTGGGGACATCACACCGGGACGCTCTGGTTTGAGGGCAAAACTCTATGGGTTTAAGCCAGTTTTACCATAGAGTTTTGCCCTTAAACCAGAGCATCCCCACGCAATGTCCCTGGCATGCTGATGTCACTTCTGGGTGACATCATCATGTCGGGGACATCCCAGAATGCCCCCCAAATACCCCTGCCAGTGCGACAAGGGGACCTGCCAACTCTATATAGAACCATTGTCAGCATTATAGCATAAAGATACGCCCCCCAAAAAACCTACCTTGCCCCACCCACTTTCTAAAAACACTTAGTGAACACCAGGAAAGATGTCAGTGGTCACCATGGCAGCCAAGGGCACCATTTTGGGGATTCTTGGTCTAATCCATATGTATACATGCACAGACAAACGCCTGAAGTAAGCCTCTCTGTGAGTACATTTGCACATACATAAACTCTTCCTGCCTTGATCTGGATGGCCCAGATCTCAGAAGCTGAGGAGGGTTGGCCCTGGTTAGTACTTGGATGGGAGACCACCAAGGAAGTCCAGGGTTGCTACACAGAGGCAGGCAATGGCAAACCACCTCTGTGCCTCTCTTGTGCTGCTGCAACTTGATGGCACTTTCCACCACTAAACTCTTCCAAGCAATCAGGAACCCTGATCGTTCGCACGGAGGATGCACACATACACTTAAAGATGTTCTGCTGATCATGTGTATTGATTGAAGTTAAGGTCTATGCTTGGGGCAGTTCCTGCAAGCATGGTCCCACTTTCCTCTGTGTGCATCTAGTGCGCTCAGTTCTGAAAGCCTGAACAGGACCACCCTGGCCCAGAGATCTCTCCGGCAGATCTCTCTCTGTTTGCTAAGTGGCATCTTTTAACTAGCAACACACTTGTGGCCTTGTGTATGTAAGCCATGTGCTTTACAGCTGAGCTATGCCTTCAACAAGAAACACCCACCATGGTAGTCTTCAGTCCTACTGAAATGTTCATGTTCTCTAATGATGTCTGTTTTCCCCTCCCCCCCCCCCCGATGTCCCCAAATCAACTATGGCTAGAGCCAAAGATCGACTTCCTTTTAACTGGTTTTTTTTAATTCTTAGATTTGTATCCCGCCCACCCAATGGCTCAGGGCGGCTAACATGCGGCAGAGCCGAAATGAATAGATAAAATACAATAAAATAAGCAACATTTAAAACCACAATAAAACCCAAACAATAATCAAGGTGCTCTGATCTTCCTATGCAAATAATCCAAGATGGGAAACAATAAACCCAGTTCGGCAGCCAGCTGTCTCTATAGCGCGGTCTCCCGCAGCGCTGTTCTATACGCTTCTGCCAGGCGATGCTTGCACCCCATGATAGGGGCAAACGATGAAGCACTACCATGATGGTGGGATAGTGGCGGTGGCGGCTCCTACTCAAAAGCCTGGCGGAAGAGCTCCGTCTTACAGGCCCTGTGGAACTGCACAAGGTCCCACAGGGCCCGGATCTTCTCTGGGAGCTCGTTCCACCAGGTAGGAGCCACCACCGAAAACGCCCTGGCCCTAGTAGGGGCAAACTTAACCTCTCGGGGACCTGGAACTTCCAGGAGATGGAGGCTCCCCGATCGTAGTGCTCTTGGGGGAACGTACGGGAAGAGGTGGTCCTTCAGGCAAGCCGGACCCCGGCCATTTAGGACTTTAAAGGTAAGAACCAGCACGTTGAAGCGAATCCAGTATGCTATTGGTAGCCAGTGCAGTGCTTGCAGCCCGGGCTGGATGTGGTTGTGGGGTTCCCAGGTTCCCTCAGGCCACCAGCAGGGGGTGGAGGCAGCTCCAGGTTGGGAAACTCCTGGAGATCTGGCGATGGAGCCTGGGGAGAACAGCACCCTCAGTGTGGTACCGTGCCACAGATCCCACCCTCCAAAGCATCCATTTTCTCCAGGGGAACTGATCTCTGTAGTCTGGAGATGATCTGTAATTCCAGGGGATCCCCACGTCCCACCTGGAGGCTGGCATCCCTCTTGGGTTGCCTTTGAACAGCAATACTTTCTCCGTGCCGTTATCAGCAATGCTATTACAGATCCATTCTGTTTTAGAGAGTGTTTTGACATTTTAAGGCCTTTTGTGGCCTGTGGAACTACTTGAGCTGTCCTTTGGATGCCAGCTGCATGTATTGTCGTCATGTCCGAGTCTGGATTCTTCTCATAGGCTGTGGTCACACACAGTAAATAACCCATTCTCAGTGCACTTTCCAACTGGATCTTACTGTGTGAACTGGCAAAATCCAGTTGGAAAGTGCACTGAAAGTGGATTATTTACGGTGTGTGACCACAGCCATAAACTCAGTGCTTGGGACTGTCTTAGAATCCATCTGATATTTCCCCCTTACAATAATTTCGGGTATTTATGATGAAGTAGAGTTGCCAGCTCTGTGTTGGGAAACACCTGGAAATTTTGAGGGTGGAGCCTGGGGAGGGTGGAGTTTGGGGAGGGGAGGGATCTGGGCAGGGTACAATGCCAAAGCTGCCATTTCCTCCAGGGGAACTGATCTCTATTGCCTGGGGATCAGTTGTAATTCCTGGAGATCTCCGGGCTCAAGCTGGAAGTTGGCAACCCTATGATTAAGTCTCATGCTGCGGTGGCTCAAGTGGTTAAGATGCTGAACTGCAGGCTGTGGAAGGTCGGTAGTTCAGCAGTTCGAGACCCGATTGTGCCGCATGACGGAGTGAGCTCCCGTCTCTAGTTCCAGCTCCTGCCAACCTAGCGATTCGAAAGCAAGAAATTGCAAGTAGATAAATAGGTACCACTTCAGTGGGAAGGTAACAGCGTTCCATGTGCCTTGTTGTTTAGTCATGCCCGCCACATGACCACGGAAACGTCTTTGGACAGCGCTGGCTCTTCGGCTTTGAAACGGAGATGTGCACCGCAACCCTCGACTGGCTTTCGAGCAAGGGAACCTTTATCTTTACTTTATCACTTAAAATCTGAATGGATTGCTATAGAATGGGGTCATCTTCTAGTAGGAGAGCCCAGATCCACATGTAAACAACTCTTTGGTTTGGTCCCTGACGTTTCTAAGCTAGGTGGATCGATAGTCTGACTCCATTTAAGTCACCTTCATTCTCACTTTACCTATTTGTTTTTTGGTTCCCTGATTCTCTTTCCTTTGATGCCAGGCAAGCAGGCTTTTTAAAAAAATAGATCTGGAGTGGATTTTCTTTTTTTTTTTGGGGGGGGTGATTTTAAAGTAACCCTTGGAGAGAAAAGATGCAACTCCCCCCCGCCCCCGTTCAAAATCTTGCAATATTAATGGAGATTGGTTTTTAGTGTTCAGAGTCCTATTAAACAGAATGGGATTCTTCCCGAGGTTCTTCCCAAGGGACGCTGAGCAGTCTTGGGGGGAAAACACACCGTAGCAGTGCTTTGCATGTTATTGCATCGAATGATATGGGGCCGTGTTTTTATCTGCAACTGGGGGAGCTTTAGAAGAAGAAGAATCTCTTGTGCAGTATTCCTGAAAGGCCAAGGAACGGCCATTAAGCTGTGACTTGAAACATATCATCTGAGCTGCGCAGTATAATGCAAAAATAGTCCTCACGTTAACTTCCCATACTAACTTCGGGGGGGGGGGGAGATCACATGGTTGAGCTCTTCCTCCACAAACTCTGGTTTCTCATAAACCCCTGAGAACTTTTAGGGCCGTCTATGACACAAACAGTGATCGGAATAAAAACAAGTTGAGCTCCCTCCCTCTGAGCCAGGCCCTGTCTTCCTGATGACAGAGGAAAAATATCCAGTTCCCCAGGTTCACATCATTAGCTTTTATTCATGCTTAGCTCTTAATGGATTTTAAAACAAACCTGGTTCCTCGGTTATGCTCCGAAGGCAGAAGATGGCTCCCACAAGTCATTCCCTGCTGGCAAAGATGTCTTGTGAGAGTAATCCCCTTGCTCTTAAATGAAGGCTCTCAAAGGCATTTGTGGCTTTATGAAGGCTCTTCCATGGGGCATGGGGCACTCTGTCTCCGCCAGTATTCATATTCTCACTTCTCATTCTTGATGAGAGATATCGTATGAAGGGGAACTTGGTCACCACAGTTAGCAGCATATATGGTACAATATGCAAGTTTATTTGGTTAAAATTAGGAAGTACTACGAAAAGACTGTGCGGGAACATCATATATTTTTAAGGAAGGGAAGCCGATTTTAAGGACGACCTTTACATAGTTTCAGTCTCTCTCTCCTACTACCACGAGAATAATATCCTGGCATAGCCATATCCCCTTCCTAACCTCTTACTCCGCACACCTCCAGCTAGAGAAACACACCTCCAACTAGGGCTGCCAGCTTCCAGGCAGCCCCGTAGCTAGGGATTTTTTGGGAGGGGGCCTGGGGTGTGTGTAGCTAATTAAATCATAGTTAATTACATTAATTCAATTCGAGGCCAGCCCAGGAGGGAGGGGGCCCAGAAGAAACACTAGGGGGCTGGGCCCCACGGGCCCCACATTAGCTACGGGGCTGCTTCCAGGTGAGGCCAGGGGACCTCCCAGAATTACAGCTGATCTCCAGGCCACAGAGATGGATTCTCCTGGGGAAAAATGGCTGCTTTTGAGGGTGGACACTACCCTCCCTGAGGGCCCTCCCTCCACAAACTCCATCGTCTCCAGGCTCACACTTTAATCTCCAGGAATTTCTTTCTTTTTTATATAAATTTATTTAATTATTTTCCATATCAAACAGTAATACAAAATTATAATCATTTACAACATATTTTGGAGTTAGACATTTTCCCCCCAACCGTCTACTTTCTGCCATTGTTTTTTAAACACATTTTCATCCTTTCCCGACAAAATCATGTTTACTTTATCCATTTCTTTTATCTCTATAATTTTTGTAATTAATTCTTCTTTACTTGAGATTTTATCTGATTTCCAACATTTAGCTATCAGAATTCTGGATGTAGTAAGGATGTATAATATCAAGCGTGTCTCATTATATTTTATCCCTTCTGGTAACATATTTAACAAGTATATTTCTGGGTCCAACGGGAGTTCTATTCCCACTATCTCTATGATTAGTTGTTTTATGGTTTTCCAAATTTTTACTACTTTAATCTCCAGGAATTTCTCAGCCTGGACTTGGCAACCCTACCTCCAGCCCACCTGCAGTTGACTTACCTTTACCTTTGAGGATATGATCACTGCAATCGATAGCAAGCCACAAAGCTATGAATTAAGTCGCTCCATATAAATGTGATTAAGTCCGTTTGGGGAAGGCGGAATTAAAAAATCTGAAAAATAAATAAATAAATAAAATGTATATTATTGTGGAGGATGTCAAGATGAGTGCCAGATCAAAGGTCACTCAGCGCTCTTCCATGGCAGAGTGGGGGTTCAAACCTGGGTCTCCCAAATCCTGATATGACCCTTTAACTACTGCACAATGCCAGCTCTCGCTCTCTCTCTGTGGGTAAACCGAATTACAAATGGCCTGTAGAATAATCTCTTCTTTGATCATGGAAAATCTGAGAAGACGCTTTGGGAGATTTTTGTTTTGTTTTGTTCAGAACATCCACCCATGTTCTGGCAAAGTGATTATATTGCACCAGCCCAGAAAGGCAGGTAACATTAATCAGCTCCTGATTTTTCTATGGACAAAGCAATTATTTTAAATAGTTTGGGGGTCAAGGCTGCCTGCTACTGTTCTTTTATTTAATTCTCATTTGAGGTAATGCTTTCTTAACCCGAGTCAATAAAATTGGGTAAATCAAGAAGGCAATAGGCCTTTTGTTGGAGGCTTGCGTTTTAGCATCAGCAGAGCCATTATCATCAGCTGAGCCGTCATCCGTAGCTCACCTCGGTCCAGCATTTAAATCTAATATGCTCATTAACTCTTTTATTTATGCCAACTATGAACTTTTCCTGGGCCTCTTTTGATTGATGCTCTGTCTGCAAACTATACCTTCTTCGCCTGAGCCTTCATGCCAGTCTGAATGCTTGGCACTGTCACTCCAAGATTTAAGGTGAGGTTGTGAAAGCTGGACTTTGATTGATGCAGCATGGTGGTTTCCAATCTCCCCGTTTGGTAGAGGAACTCCTAGAATATGTCACGATACCCTGAGAAACCCCAACCTTCTCTCCTCCCCTGCCCAATTAAAAAAGAAAAAGAAAACTGGTAGTAAGTAGTGCCTGAAATGGGAAGTTGTAATGTTTTGAAGAAGCCCTGGGGGGTGCTCATAGAATCCAAGGATTTCACGGAACTCTACCTGAAAAACTCTGCTACCGACTCTTAAATTGTGAGCTGGAGACCGCCCTTCATCCCTGGCATACATTCAGGCATTTCCTGAGGAAAGAAGTATTGGGGTTGTAGAGGACAGCTAGATGAAAATGTTGGCTCAGTTTGTGGCAGACGGGAAACTCCATGACAGGGATGGTTAGGGAAGGTACTGAAAATAAAATGGCTAATATTGTATGTAGGGTTGTCAAAAGGCCTGGAGAAAGATGTCCTGTCCCTTTAATAAAGGCAAAAGAAGAAGAAGAAGAACAGGGGGAGGAGGAGGAGATTGGATTTATACCCCGCCCTTCACTACCCGAAGGAGCCTCAGAACAGCTTACCATCTCCTTTCCCTTCCCTTCCCCACAACAGACACCCTGTGAGGTAGGTGGGGCTGAGAGAGCTCTCTCGAGGACTGCTCATGAGAGAACAGGTCTGAAAGAATTTGTGACTGGCCCAAGGTCACACCGGCAGCTGCGTGTGGAGGAGTGGGGAATCAAACCCTGTTCTCCCAGGTTAGAGTCCCCGCTCTTAACCACTACACCAAACTGGCTCTAAATACTTAGAGGAAATGGGCAGTTTAAACTTTTCATGGCAGGGAGGTAAATAACATAGTCTGATAAATAACCTCCCATTAAGGCTCTGTTAAAGGGACATGGCATTTTTGTCTCCAGGCATCACATTCCCCCTCCCTACCCCCCCAAGCTCTACCTCCACATCTCCAGGGATTTCCCAATTTGGGATTGGCAACCCTAGTGGACAACCTTAATTGGAAGGCCCCTGCATGGTTGGAATATTGTGTATAGTTCTGTTTGCCATATATTGAAAAATATATGGCTGAGCTGGAGAGGGCAACCAATATGCTCTACAAAAACCAACACTTAAAAGGCTCAGCAATAGTCATAGAATCATAGAGTTGGACAAGACTCCAGATTCATCTAGTCCACCCCCCTGCACAATGCAGGAAATTCACAAATATCCCCCCACACCCACAGTGACCGCTGTTCTACACCCAGAAGATGGAGCCCCCCCTCAGGATCCCTGGCCAAATTGGCCTGGAGAAAAATTGCTTCCTGACCTCAGTGTGGCGATCAGCATTTCCCTGGGTGTGTAAGAAAGGGCCACAAGAACTAAGCACTGATGCAATCCTTCCTGCCCTCCCTCTCATGATCACAGAATCAGCATTACTGTCAGATGGCCATCTAGCCTCTGTTTGAAAACCTCCAAAGAAGGAGAGCCCACCACCTCCCAAGGAAGACTGTTTTACGGAGGAACTGATAACTCTCAGGAAGTTCTTCCTAATGTTTAGTTGAAAATTATTTTGATTTAATTTCAGCCTGACAGTTCTGGGGCAACAGAAAACAACTTTGCACCATCTGCTATATGACAGTCCTCCAAGTACTTGAAGATGGTTATCATATCACCTGTCAGTTGTCTCCTCTCCAGGCTAAACATACCCAGCTCCTTCGACCTTTCCTCATAGGACTTGGTCTCCAGACCACTCACCATCTTCATTGCCCTCCTCTGGACACATTCCAGCTTGTCTATATCCTTCTTAAATTGATCTTCAGGAACAGTCAGGCCCAAAACTGAACACAATATTCTAGGTGAGGTCTAACCAGAGCAGAGTAAAGCGATACCATCACTTTGTGTGAACTGGAACTATACTTCTGTTGATACAGCCCAAAATCTCATTTGCCTTTTTAGCTACCACATCACACTGCTGACGCATGTTCAGTGTATGGTCTACTAAGATCCCTAGATCCTTTCCGCAAATACTACTGCCTAGACAAGTCTCCCCCATCCTATAATTATGCATTTGATTTTTCCTACCTAAATGCAGAACATTACATTTATCCCCATTGGGATTCATTTATTTATTTTAGCCCAGTTTTCCAACCTGTCAAGATCATCCTGGATCCAGACTCTGTCTTCTACTGTTATTTGCTACTAATCTAGTATCATCTGCAAATTGAATAAGCATTCCCTCTATTCCTTCATCCAAATCATTATAAAGATGTGGAATAAAACAGGACTCAGGACAGATCTAACACGTCACACAGTGTTGTTAGAAGGCTAAAATGAGGAATGCAGAACTGTGTATACCCAAGTTCCTTGGTGGGATGGTACAATAAAAAGGTACACGATAAACCTCCTCAATTGCAGGCTGAAAGGAGCTCAAAATGTGGAATTGTGTTCTGAACATGTACATTAACTATTAGTCTGTTAGTTTTATATACAAGGCAGAGTCTGCATTACAGTATACTTTGCATTTTCTCTCCCACGTGGAATAAAAATGCACATTAGTATCAAGTTGGCATTCAGACTTGAAATGTGTCCTGAACAGGTGTTCCGAATTCCATGCCAGCATTCAAGGACATTCTTGTGGATCAAATGCTAAGGTTTAGGCATTGGGTGAAAGTTTTCCTTGCCTCCCAATTGTGTTTCCTTCTTTGTGTGACTATTCCATCTGACTTGATTGGGTGTGATGTCTCCCGACGACACAGCTGGTTTTCTTATTGTTCCCATTGACAGATTGTGGCCTAGTGGTTAGAGAAGCAGACTATGCTTGCATACAGCCAGGTTCTAATCCCTCGTCATCATGAAACACACTGGGTCATATAGGGACAATCATCCTCTCTCAGCTTAACCTACCTCTCAGGGCTGTTGTGAAGATAAAAGGGAGGACAGAAACATGTATTTGACTCTGATCTCCTTACAGGAAAAGCAAAAAAAAATGTGACAGATGGAGGCAATTTTTCTCCAGGCCAGTTTGGCTGGAGATCCTGGAGGGTTTTTTGTAATCTTCTGGGTGTGGAACAGCGGTCACTGGGGGTGTGGAGGGGGAGGTATTTATGAATTTCCTGCATTGTGCAGAAGGTTGGACTGGATGACCCTGGAGGTCCCTTCCAACACTATGATTCTATGATTCTACCTTGGATCCTGTGGTTCATCTCTGCTCACAGAAGGCACTTTGCACCAGTGGAATGGGACTTCCTCCCTTTCCCCTTCCGTGATACCCACTATTGCCCCCCGAAATGCTGCTCCGGGGGGACAGGTGAGCTTCAGGAACAGTCAGGCAGTCAGAGGTCTGCAGTGGGAGTGGGGAATCAGTTACAATGGCCTGCCCGTTAGCAGAAATTCACTGCAATAATGAATCCAATGTGTTAAATGTATTTGACTATTAAGCTGCTGTTTTTATTGTTGCTATTTAATTAATGCTGTTTCACGACACTTGTGTTTTGCGGTGTGTTAAGTGCCATCAAGTCGCTTTTAAGTTATGGCAACCCGATGAATTAATGCCCTCCAAAACACCCCCTCATTAACAGCCTTGCTCTGGTCTTGCAAACTGAGGACGGTGGCTTCCTCGATCGAGTCAACCCATCTCCTGTTGGGTCTGCCTCTTTTCCTGCTGCCTTCCACTTTTCCTAGCATGATTGTCTTTTCCACTGAGCCTTGTCTTCTTAATGATATGACCTAAGTACAATAGCCCCCGTTTAGTCATTTCAGCTTGATTTTTAGGATGTGTTTTAACCAGGGCTGCTGCTGCTGCTGCTGCTGCTGCTGCTGCTTCTTCTTCTTCTTCTTCTTCTTCTTCTTCTTCTTCTTCTTCTTCTTCTTCCTCCTCTTCCTCCTCT